>NC_134703.1:3605000-3657500 GCF_043290135.1 Rhipicephalus microplus
ACACACACACACACACACACACACACACACACACACACACACACGCACGCACGCACGCACGCAAGCGCGCGCGAATCGTACATACAGGTTTTTGATTTAAAGCAAGAGTTGCATGGCCTCCAAGATACACGCCGTGCGCTTGCCATTTCGGAGGTAATGAAGAGTCTGACAATGCGTCACAGATGGCAGCACAGTATCTAGTGTTTGCTGTTTGCTTGATCAAGACTGTAGCTCTGGAAAAGAATGGACATAGTTGTCCATTTTTAGAGCTGTTTGAAAGTTCCTGTGTGTTTTTAGCGGCGATGGCTTCACTACCCGGCCTTCTTCAGCGTAATTTGATGGCCTCCCAAATGCGCCTGCAAATCGCCGAATGGGCTCGTTTTCGTCGTGACAGCTGTCGAACAAAATGCGTTAAAGAGGCTGCTCCCACTATATGTCATTTATGTAGTGTTTTTTCCCAAAGCAGCTGCAAGTAACATCGAAAACTGTTGCAACACCGAGGGGCAAGCGATGAAATGCCTAATTTATTAGACACGTTAAAAGCGTTAAAGGTGCATAAGTAAATACAGCTAGCCTGATGCACGCTGGTGGGTGATGTGTGGCATATGTATATATGTATAAAATGTATTGAAAGTGTAATAAAGAAAAAAATCATGGTGGCTTTGCGGTAGGGCACCGGCTTGCCACGCGAACAGCCTAGGTTTGATCCTGAATGATGCCGGAAATTTTGTTCTTTATTTTATTTGCTTGTATATCAATTTTTCGCTCACGGACGATTTTTTGCTCACAACCAACGGTGGCGACGCCGATGGCGGAACTCCTGCGAGACGAGCTCTCTAACGCTATCGCGTTAATATGTATTTTGTTGCTTGTTAAAAGACCCCGTGTATGTATGCCCCTGTATGCCCCGTCCCCTGTGTGTATGCATGTATGTGGTAACCACCTCATAGCGTATCCACGGTGTGAATGATGATGAGTGGGCGAAGCTTCCGAGAGTTTTATCAGGAAACCGTGAATCATCCGCTGGCGTCCGTCGTCTGTCTGTCTGTCTGTCTGTCTGTCTGTCTGTCTGTCTGTCTGTCTGTCTGTCTGTCTGTCTGTCTGTCTGTCTGTCTGTCTGTCTGTCTGTCTGTCTGTCTGTCTGTCTGTCTGTCTGTCTGTCTGTCTGTGTCTGTCTGTCTGTCTGTCTGTCTGTCTGTGTTTTACGCACGCACAGACGGTCGGACGGACGCACGCATGGACGGACGAACGGAAGCAAGAAAGAATGGACGAATGGTAGCGCGGACAGACTGATGGACGCTTCGACCCACTTATCATCATCATCACTCCGTGGATATGCTGCTATTATTTTTTTGTAGGCATAGTTGGGGGGCTGTTCCTAATGATAAATGTTGTAGTTTCTATATATATATATATATATATATATATATATATATATATATATATATATATATATATATATATATATATATATATATAATATTCTAGTATATGCATTTTAGTTTAGTTAATAACTAAATATCTTCTATCTAATCAGCTCATAATAAATAGCTCATTCATCAAAATTAGTGTTGTCCTTGTAGCAACGATATGGCCATTGTCAAACACTGCTGCGAGTGTCCACACGATGCAAAAGACCGCGAGGAAGGAGGGAATTACGGAGATAACGAGAAGGAGACAACAAATATAAAAAAAAGAGAAGACGTTGCTTGTTTTCTCAGCTGAACTTTCCCGTCTCATATCCGAGGAAGAAGGCGCGCGGATACGAGCGAAGAACAATGAAGTACAGAAGAGGATTCCCGACAAGGAGAGCTGGGCGGCCTCGCGCGAACCATCATCGATCCATTGGCTGCTGCAGGCGCGATGACACCGAAGCGTGAAACAGCGCAGTTTCCAGGAACCAACGGTTCACGCAGGAGAGGAGGGTGAAAAGAAGCGCAGCATCTTGGGACGCTTATCTTTCCTCCTCTTCCTCATCCTTCTCCTCTCAGCGGGTTTAAGCGATCCCGGATTGCTTATTTTTACCGCTCATCCAACTGTTTGCCCGCCTATACGTGAGCACGCGCTTCTCGTCCACCACGTTTCCGGGACAGCCGAGAAAAGAATATCAAATAGAGCGAGCTTCCCTGGAAGCCACACTACGCGGCTCCGCCGCCGTCCTTTTCTCTTGCGTGCCAGGGAAGAGGAGGAAGGCGGGGAGGGTGGCGATTATGTCCAACGTGCCGGAGCGTCCGAGCGAGTTGTTTTCGGTAAAAAGCAAAAAAAAAAAAAAATGGCGGTCTCTTCCTGGCGAGGTACAGGACGTGTCGATGCAGAACGCGAGCGGAGCCAAAACAGGAGTGAAGCCTGCGTCGCTTTTAGATAGAAAAGAAGCAGCATAGAAAGATGTTCTGTTGTATTTGCGCGTAAAGCGAGCGCTGTGTAAACACGTTTGTGTGTCCGTACGCCGAACCTTCCCCTCCTGCAATCGCGTAGCAAACGACTCGTCCATCTAGTGCTTCGGTAAGAGCACTGGTCAAGATAGAGAAGGGAATGGTCGGAACCGCTGTTCGGAACTTATCCACGGTTTGCTGCGCCGCTCTATATACTGCGGCTACGGCATGCCAGCATGGCTCGAAGAAACTCCGTCACATGGCGCCCTATACGAAAAGACCAAATATGGCGGGTAATCGAGCATGGGAATGTGCGATGCTCGCGAACTTGCCTAAAGTGCCGGGAACCCTGGTGGGCTCTGTGAGTCCGAGTTGCGATCGTGGAAGGAAGAGCGTGCGCAGTCTTGCACGCGTTGTTGAACTTCGCGCTACGACCGTCTTGGTAAGTTTACTGAATGACCATCTTTTAGTAAAGGAAGTTTCCATTTATTAGCGTAACAATTCACAATTGTCATCATACGCGATCAAATATACAGTACTGGCGCCATTACGAAACTATATATTTCCTTTACTCAAGGTCATACGACTGGCCTTATGCTGCAAACAGGAAGTCGATGCTATGCCCATCATTGTTTCGGTGAGAGTTGCGTGAACACTCCGCCAGATATTTCTCTGATTCCTTATCAAAGAAGTCTTTGTCTAATCAGCGCGTTCAAAAGAACTGTTTCTGTATGTTCTAGTATGTGCGAAAGTTGGAGCGATTATTCTGAAACGTATAGCTGATTCTTAGACACAAAGTGGATACACATCCATAATGCTCAAATCACATTTAGACTATCGATGGCTCTACCCACCGTTGTCGTGGTTTTGGACTTTACTGCAATTTCTACGGACCCAGTTTCAGCTGTTGACAAATGAGAATCAAAATAAAATTTGAATCTCTTACGTGTGAAGCGAGCTTTGCACATAAGTCGCGCCTTAGTACTGGGCCCAGCATAAACTTGAATGACAGAAAGTTCTTTAGCACTCATGCACTTAAATGGATGTTCTACCTCCGCGGAAGTGCGGAATCTGTGGCCGGTTATTGCGCCCAAACTTTCGTGTTTGTAAAGCAAAGCAGCGCTATAGCCACCATTCCACATCGGCGGCAGAATTTTGTTCCTGAATCTCTGTTAAACAGGATGCTTGCGTTTTGGCTGTTTAACAAAGAGCGTTTAAGGTCGAGGTTAATACCCACGGAACCTAACGCGACTCATATAGCGGGTGTGTGTTGGCAAGCTCCACCACTCGTCTCCGGTTCGTTGAACGTTATGAGCAAAGCCAAACAATCAAATAGCGACACGATGCCTCCAGTTCACCATTTCAGCAAAAGCATGTATTCGCTAGGTTACGTCATGTGAAGCTGCTTCAATTTTTATTGTCAATCGCGTCCTATAACAACAAGACCCCAGAAAGCACCTGGCATCGATCAGCAGAACATTTGTTGGGTAAAACATCGTTGGCGCAAACTAGAATGAAGGCAAAAGAAGAGACTCGGAAAAGCCCACTTTCAAGTTTACGCCAACGATGTTTTACACAGCTACACACCAACTAGCCCGCTCAGTGTACGTTACTGAACGTTTGTTTATTTTTCTCTCCTTTACTTCCACGACTTGGCTCTAGCGTGCGCGCGTCGGGACAGCACTCCGCCGATGTTTTCTCCTTGCCATTTCACGCAGGACGCGATCAAGGTGTCGTACACGACAAGGAAACGTCAAACCGTAGTCAATGCTTCGTCGACTCCTCCTGCGCCAGATCCACTGCGCTTCGCTACCCCAGAAATACGGTCACTGGGCTCACAGTGGCAACTTTTGTTTTCGAGGCGGTGCTCGTGGGTCCTGAACGTGTCTTGCGCCCTTATTGTACGCCGCAAGTCGAGTGCGCGTGATGGGCATGGAAAAGGTCGCTCGCTCCATGTCTTTTTCCCCCCTCCTTACTATAGTCTCCTAGTTTGGTTTCGCCTGTGTTTTCAGATGGCAACAACGTGCATTCCAGACAAAGACGATATAATCCCCGCACGAATCGCGTCGACCGGTGCAGGAATAAACAAAAACAAAAGGTAGCTGCACGGATTTCCGTGAAAGTCTTTCTTCGTTCCGCGTTCAGTTTGGAATCGAAACTAACTAAGTACGTCATTCCAGGCAGCACACGTCGAGAGCGAGATTTCCAGACGAATCCGGACCTTTATAGCAACGCCGTGTTCCTCAGGCGAGGCTTAGCGCGGCGCCTTATTTCTTCGTTCCTAACAACACTTCCCCAAAGAAACGCTGCGGGTTTTCTTCTCCCCACTCATCCCCCTTGCCTTTGTTTCATCGCGCATCCCACTGACACATTTGGTTTTATTTTCCGGCTCGAGCGCATCGCTGGATTTTCGCCGCCATGCAGCGACGCGACACTCAACCTAAACACACGAACCAATCAATACACAGAGAGAACGCGCGCGCATTCCCGGAGCAGGGAACGCGGCTTCTTTGATAAACAGCCGCGGATTTGCAACCTCCAGTCTTCCTTTATCCCTGGCTCCCACTTCTGCCTCCTGTTTTGATTGTTGTGTGCAGGGTGCCTGCTGGCAGCGGGGTATCCGGGTTCCCACAACAATGGCACCGGCAGCAGGGTATTCTCCTTCCCACAACATTCTGTTGAAGGGTCAGCATCTCTTACCACTGTCATCTTATAACTACTCTACGCTGTACCTTGTCTTAACTTTGTGGCAGGCAACTTTTCTACGCCCTCCGTCTTTTTTATAATCGTTTTTTTTCATCTTTTTTTGTTTCGAGAGAACATATACAGGGTGTCTCACATAACATGAGCCAAGAATTTGAAAAATGAAAGACACTTTAGTGGCTAGTTGAACCAAACGCGTACTACTCGAACTAGCCTGTAGGTACTCGGACAACTTTTTTTATTTCTCCCCATACTATATAATTACTAATTTTTAATTACAAATATTTTTTAATTATGGACTGGAAGCCGAAAATATGAACACTGAACTGCAGAGCACGTTCAGAAACCACCGACAAAATTGTTTCCTGTACGATACGTCTAGCGCTGTTATTTTTTCCGCGTTGTAAAGAAAGCCTATAGCAGCACTATAGCAGTGCGCTCGCGGTCCGTCACACAGCTTCTTTTCACGTTTCGCGGGCTTTCTTAAAAAAAAAAAGCCCCGCCGTGGTGGTCTAGTGGCTAGGGTACTCGGCTGCTGACCCACAGGTCGCGGGTTCGAATCCCGGTTGTGGCGGCTGCATTTCTGATGGAGGCGGAAATGTTGTAGGCCCATGTGCTCAGATTTGGGTGCACGTAAAAGAACCCCAGGTGGTCTCAATTTTCGGAGCCCTCCACTACGGCGTCTCTCATAATCATATGGTGGTTTTGGGACGCTAAACCCCACATATCAATCAATCAACAACGTGAAAAAGATAACAGCGCGAGACATATCGTACAGGAAACAATTTAGTCAATGGTTTAGCCCATAATTAACGTGAAAATTAAAATATATGTCATAAATAAAGCATGTAATTAAGAATTAATAATTATTTAGTATGTGAAGAAATAAAAAAATAGCCTGAGTACCTACAAGCTAGTGCGAGCCGTATGCGTTTGGTTCAATTCGCCTCCTAAGTGCCTTTCACTTTCAAATTCTTAGCTCAAGTTATGTGGGACACCCTGTATATACACTCTTACAAGACAGGGTGGCTGAACGGCTCGGCTGCCAACGCTGCAGGCAAAAAAGGGCGAGCTTGCTAGCTGAAAAGCTCCAAGAGAAGCAAGTCATACTTACGCGCTCTTGCCACATATACGAAAGAGACGTGTTGTGAGTAAGCGTTATAAATTATGGAAATGACGTATACGGGCTGCGTCATTGCTTCACAGACGTGTGCTGGCAAGACTTGTTACTGGACACGAATAATGCATAGACGCCAAGTAGACAGAGAAACACACAGAGGTCTCCTGAATAAGATGCTACGTTCGTCCGCTTGAACAGCGAAAAGAAAATAAAAATAAAGGAAAGAGAACAGCAAGATGAAAGAACAGTCGGAGATCGATGCATGGTAGGCGATCTGTCGGCCGTACGCGTTCATCCTGATGCGAGTTCCGTAGGTAGCGGTGAACAAACAGTGAAGCGTTATCGAATGTGCATGAGCTATTATGACTAAGTGTTGGTCGTGTGCTGAAACCGCCGCAGCATCAGCCAGCTTCTTTTCCCCAAATGCAATTTTGTGATCGTATTCAGTAAAACGCCGATGTTGTTTTGTTTATACGGCACCTTCTCGAAAACTTGACGTACGTGATGCGAGCCAGGCGTCGAAGTGGCACGCAAGACACTTCGCCTTCAAACCTGCGACTCTCGCTTGCAGCCTCGACATCGCTGCATAGAAGATTGCCGGGCACTGTCGTAGTGTCTCGTGCGAGGCTTAGATGAGACGGCTGATGTGCAGCGCGGCCGAACTTTTTTTTTCCCTTGAATTCGATTGGTCTGTTCGCTTTTGTTTCGTTATGCGACACTCGGTCGCTCTTGTGCGAAGCTCCGACAAAGCGTCCGCTTGCTTGGGGTTGTTTGTGTGAGAGCTTATCGCGCGACACGATGGACGTCGCCGTACCGGATTTTCCCAGTGCAATGTATACGCGTTTGCTGTCGCTGCATATGTGCACACTGAGCGGCTTTGTGTATGTATTTGGTGAAGATATCTTCCCCATCTTCTTTCCTCTTTCTCCCCTCATATCTTTGTTTCCTCTGTTTTCTTCCCTCCTCCCGAAAGAGTGAGCAGGCGTTGTGCCCCGCCAGGTGGCAGTTGCCAGCTTGCTCTCTCCCTCTTTTCTATGTGTCTTTGTGTATCTGTGTATGCAAGTCAAATAATAATAATAATAATAATAATAATAATAATAATAATAATAATAATAATAATAATAATAATAATAATAATAATAATAATAATAATAATAATAATAATAATAATAATAATAATAATAATAATACGAGCAGACAGAACGACAAAGAAATATCGGTGGATGCTTATGGAAAAAGAAAAAAGGTGGGAAAGGGGGGGGGGGGCGAAATCAAAGATTTCGTTAGCAATAATTTTTTTTATTACTCGCGGCCATCAATAATCGTATGTTTGCGTTGGGCATTGGCCATTTCTTCTTGCTCCGAACTTTACTGGCGTAATGACGCAGTTTAATGTCGATCTCTGCGGTGAATATTTTCCCCCGCGAGTTAACACAAAGCCGAAACAAGAATAGAAAAAAAAAAGGCACTGACCAGTTCTTACTGCTGTTAAATTAATCTATTTAGAATACCATCAGGGCCAATGACAACATAAAGGGAAGCGGAAAAAATCGCAGATCCCCGTGTTGCTTCCTGCTAAGAGCACCAAAGGGTTAAGAGCTTTTTGCGAGTGCGGCCTCGATATTTACCAATGAAGTTCCGGCGGAAAGAGCCGAGAAGAATTGCGTTTCAATGCTGTTTCTTGTATATCCTGAACGGGCTCTCGAAATTCTCCTAAAATGCTCGGTCTCACGTCTTCGTTTACTTATTTTTCTGTTGTCTTGCGCAAGTTAGCCTGAAAGCATGGCTTTCTAGCCGCTTCGCAGAGTCGAAGCTCAGCCGAGTTGCTTACGCTCCTTATACCAATGTTAATGGTATAATGTACTCGCGCGAAAGTCAGCTAACAGACGTATTTCTATCATGAAAAGAGATAGTTCTCGTGTTAAAGAAAGCGTCACTAAAATATGCTCGCTTCTTTTTGTGTTTTGTTTAACTTCTTTCTTGTTTGTTGTCGCTTCTTTGGTAACAATGTTCGTAATGATTATTTTAAATCGTCGTTCATGTGTTTGTTTGAAGTTATCGCTTCTTTTGTAACAATGTTCGTAAGTATTACCCTAGTCGTCGTTCATTTGTTTGTTTGAAGTTATCCTGTCAGTACAGACTTGCGTTTTGCCGTTCCTTTCATTTGAAACGTTTGCACAATGTCGAACTTCTATTGAAAGGCGTGTACATGGAGCGCGCATTTATAAAGAAAGACTGACCTCTGTGAAAGATAATTCCGCTTATGTATGACAGTCATTAGCAATCCGCGTATTTACGACTGGGAAATGGCTGAATAGTCTCAGTGAAAAATCCTATTATTTAAAAAAATAGCATTTGAGCTGATAATTAGCCTCGGAAATAGAAACATGAAGCCTTGGCGTAGGCGTAAGCGTTAGTAGCTCGTAGGGAACTTGGAGTGTCTTCAGCAATGTCGCCATGTATTTATACCACATGGCAGTTTTGCAATGTTCTTTCATGTGCTCACACATCGCACTGTGGAGGCTTGAATCCTAATAGCGCACGCTACTTTCCTCACGTGAATTTTCCCATTATTGCTATCCGATCGCATTATGGAGAGTGAGCGCGACGTCTTCTTACCAGCGCGGAGAACCGCCCGTACTCGTTCGCGAGTAATCGCTGCTACTGATATCAAACCAATTCAACAGCCAATAGGAAGGCGGGATGAGAATAAAACACGCGACAGTTTTTTTTTTTGGTAACTCTAATGCGACCAGTTGGGTGATAAGCTGAACCTTGCAGGTCCTCCTACCTACGCTTGATAGGGTGACTTGATTCGCATATAATGGACACCTGATTACCCTGTAAGTACACGATTTAGAGCTCCTATTTTTCTCTATATCACCACTCAGTGAGCCACACTGTCACTGTTTAGAAAAGAACAAAACAGTGGTGCCGTGAGTGGGAGTTTGACCACCTTGCATAGAAAAACGAAAAACGAAGACTGCCTATGTATACTTCTAACCCTGAATGAAAACCAGCTCATAACGAAGCTAGGAAGGTATACCTAGAAGACGTCAATTCTACTGTTTTAAGTGAACTGCAGTAATTGTGACATAGGCGTGAAGTAATAGTAAACGAAGAGACAATATGCCGCTAGCAGACACCAAACCTGTAACTTTCGGACAACGCGCTCGATGCTCCTATCAATCGAGATGTGGCGGTTGTCATCCCCTCGCCCACTCTATCGGGTATCTATGTACAGGAAAACGTGGGAGTGCTAGCTAGTGCCACTGGCTACCAAGAGAGCGAACGTGAAACACTGTTTCCTTTGCCCACTGGCGTGACGTAGCGCGTGATGTAACGAGAAGACCACGTCTTCGCATCTGCGTCTATGTTACTACGATGCACTTAAAACGGCACAATTCACGTCTCCTGTACATTTCTTAGCTTCGTTATATGTTGGTTTACATTAATGTTGTGCAAAAAAAAAAGACGCTCATAATTGTTTCTTTATACTTTCAATACTCTATTCAGGAGCGTGTAAATTCAGTACAAATTCTTCTGCTTCCTCTCTCGGGTGACGAAACGCATGTCTGTCCTTCGTGCTGGCCTGAGAATGCACTGAAGCCTATCCAAACCTAGATCCGACTATTCTTAATCTCGGTATTTCTACATTCTCGACAGGCGCCCACGCTGCATTGCAGCGTACTAAGGCGCCGTAAGGCATACCGGTATTTCCTTCCGATTGCAGACTTTCCAATGCCGCAAGCACTGCTTTTTAAAAGATTCTTTTCGCCTCGCAGTGCATGGCTGTGCAAAAGAGGTGGGTAGGGATGGAATAAAGCTATGACCTCTTACAGTAGACGTCTCCTGGGGAATTCGCCACCGCGCTGGCGCGCTTCGTTTAACAAGCTGCGTCAGCCAGCCGAGCCTCCTCTGCCTGGCGGAACTACGCGCGTACACTGACCTGAGAAATTTCTCTGTTCATGCGTTTTAGTGCCGTCAGAAAGAGACTAGTATGCGTATTTTGGCACTCTTCCTTGGTGTTATCCCACGGTTGGGGGTTAAGTGCACTGTACTGTCTCTCGAGCCTTTATTGTGGTGATGTATTTTTCTGTGGCAAAGTCGACAGCTGGGCTAGTTGGTATGGTTCCTTACTACTGAAAGCAGCGCAAACTACATCACAAGAAATGTCGTGTAGTTAGCTTCTTGAAGCAAGTAAGAAGCGCTGTAAGTGTCTACTTCTTGTCCCACATTTTGTACTGATTAAAAAAAATTTCGTGCTAGTGAATATGATCGAATACGCTCAGTTACATGGGCACGTGCACACACAGATTAAGCATCAGCGTTTCAAATATGGCGTCATTTCCGTTTGCTGCGAGTGTCACAAGTCAGCCTCTGCCCATTGTTTGTTGATAATAAATCGACTCACAGAAAATGGTCTTTGATCCCATCCATGTAAATCGGTCCATTAAAAGGGGTTTTCTGTGATAAAATTTGTAGCGGAGCGGCCTTTTTCTGCAGTGCGCGTAGTCAGGATGATGATGATGATGATGATGATGATAATAACGGAAGTGAAACAGTGACTTTGCTTAGATTGATAAACTGTGCTTTTGCAACTCTGTCACAAGTTTTACTACCATAAGTTCATTATTAGCGGAGAAAATTAAGGTTGAAGTTTCATTTTTCACTACAGCGCCGAATTCTCCGCGCGAGACACAAATTTCAGAAGTATTCTTGGAACTTTCGTGACCTAGACTTCATGAAATTTTCTGAAACGTAATATATTAGGACTACAACATCCACAGATGACAACGTAGTTAATTTTTACTGATTAGAAACCACGTCGGACCCAATAGTCTCCTTCAAAATATGTGACGTCACGGTGTTTGCTGCAGAAATGTCATGTCACCACTTTTATCATCCTTTCACGTGTTTTCTCGCTTACAAAGCGCCGTATAGCGGTAAGAGTGGTGTTTTTGGGACTGTGAAACTGTGCTGATGTACACAGAAAAAAAAAAAAACGTTTTTTTTTCTTCTGTGTCCCTTAAAGGTATTGATTCATTTCGCCTACTATAACAATTAGTTTTTTTCGATGTAAGTCTTGCATGTAACATTTATCTGGCATATGTATTAAGCAGCGGAAAAACTCGCAGGTTCTCTTATGCACCTCTTTATTTTTTTTTTCAGTCAATTTAGCCTCGTTTCTGAACTTTCTGCTATAGATCAGCGCCCCTTTGGTGATAATTCCCCGTGACAGCGTCATGGTGATTCGTCATTATCGTTAAGTTGACGTCCCAAGTTACGGTAACGTGCGACGCCACGATGACGTCATAAGGTGTCGTCATCACGTGGTTAGGATTTTCCATCAATCGCATTGACGCCGACGCCGAGTGACGCCACCAGACGCCACCAGACGCCGCCAACACCGACGACTAATGCTCGGGTACAATGTCGCATCTAAGGCTGTCGCCTTAGTAAGCAACACGCGCCAGAGCAAACCGCGACGACATTGTGGCTTCTACCGCATTGAGTCAGCACCTCCTAGATATAAATAGTCTATAGGTGGTGTTGACTTAGCCCGGCGGTTTCTCAGGCTTTGACATAGTGGTGGAGGACCATTATTTAACTACAGGCGTGACTTTTGTTGGTTTTTCGGGTATTAAATTATGGGCAAGTGGGAATATAAGCTGCTAAAGAGCTGGAAATCCAAACAATGAAACATATGTGGTCAAGCGTCTCCGCAAAGAACAGTAAAATGAGGGACTGGCAAGGCAAATATTTCATTCGTCTCAACGAAATATTCAATCAACTTGTAAGAAAGCACAGCAAGACTACAGATAGCGTTCTTGGGCATTGCCAATGGCACGTTGGCACAACCCCGTTTCTTTCAAGAAATATTCAAGGTTGCTTCTTTGTATAAAACGTTGATTGTTAACCGTAGAACTGAAGTCATTCGCTGGCACGCTAGAAAAATGACGATAAAAAATTTTGAGTGCGAGGGCGGAGGGAAAACGGGCGCACGATCGTTGGCTCTGACTATCGATCGTTTTTATCGGCATTTTCGCAGCTTTCCGTTGAGAAGCGCTTGTCCGCGCTGTCAAGCCTTGTCCCAAATGAGGCACTCGCGTGTTAAGTCCTGGAGAGTACTATGTGTGATTATGTGATTCGTTGAAGTGACAGAACACTTCAATACATGCTTGCGCCGGCTTGTTTACGCAGCCTCTCAGATATCGAACTGCTGTCGTAAAAGAGCTCGAGACGCGAGATCAAAGTAAACGAGGCACAGTAAGAGGCATCTGTGCTCGCGTGCAAGGGACCGTATTACGGGAAGAAATATGTCTCGGGCTGAACGAGCGTCGCCGTGTTGAAAAATAACGAGGAAAAAAATATGGACGGCGTGTTTACGTTTCACGAGCTAGACAAGTCAAGCACGCGAAATTTTCTGGCTATTAGCCTCCCATTTGTCGGTGTGGCGTGGATACCCGTGTTTTCCAGCGTATAGAGAGCTCATACGCACACAGAGACATACGGATATGAATGGCGTATTTCAGACTAACAGCAAGTTGGGAGGCTGCTGCAGCGTTGCAAAATTTGGCTGAGTCGTGCCAATATGGCTAATTTTATAGGATGGTGGTGGTAGGGACGGGAAAGGGGATTTCCCTATTCCCGGATCCACGTGTATGGTGGCAAAGCGGCTTTACTGGACTGGTTAACGTCTCTGCCTTTCCGTCTCTACTATGTTTTTTTTTCTCTATTCTGATGGTAGTATAAAAAAATGACTTGGCTACTTGGATACTTTATGGCTGCATTTTTGTTTGCTCTTTTACAACCAAGTTGCCAACATCTGGTGGCGTTGCAGCTGCTGAGTTCGAGTATTCGGTGCCAAAACATGGAGGTCAAGTGGTCTTTCCCACTACGAAAACTGAACTTGGCCTTGCACTCGCATCGGGCAAATGAACAGGCTTTCTGATACGTGGCTGGAACTCGGAGAAAGCTATTGCATGGCGTTTGATTACGCAGACCAGCCACTGCTGAACGCTACATTAAAGCGTAAGTAGAAGTGAACGAGACAATTGAAAGCGCTCAGCATCAACGGGGCTCTGCACTTACAAAATGGAGTATCAGACGAGCTGCTTGTGCCATCTTAAATATGTACTAAAGCCCAGGAATACAGTTTGCTCAGACTTGGCCGTCCCACAAGGAATTATTGCGAAAGAAATGACAATTTATGCCTTACTCCCAGCTACTGACATTTTTGAACGTTCATGCCGCTCTCATTTTTAAAAAAATAGCGCCACAAAGCTCTTACACCTAGTCTTTATCGTAGTCGCGACAGATGCGCGAAAGCACCGTTATAATCTGCAATGTGATGCAAAAAACCTAGCTGTCGTGCACGAAATGATTGCTAACGTACAATCTACGTTTGAATCTCATAAAGTCTTAGCGATTTCATGCTGCATTGATTTGCATTTTCACCAAGTCGTTTGTGCAATTAGTCGTTTAAATAAGAACATCGTAGTTGCTTTCACTCATTCACAACTACTTCTGGCGATTTTTACAGCCCTTGGCTCAAGTTAGCTACGATATGGCTTGTTCTCAAGCTAATTTTTGTCTTTGTGACCTGGCAACCCTGAAATGTATCTCGTTGAATGCTAGGTAAAGTGGCCATGGTCGCCGTTATTGTCAAAAGACATGAGTTGTCGTAAGCCTGCACATCAAAAATAATGTGAGAGGTCTGACTGACTTAAGCTGGGCTGCCTTACCGACGCCAACCTTTAAATGATAAGGAGAGATGCAATAACTCTGATGGATGAGGAAACGAATGCAAGTAAAGTGATAGAGGGACGAAGAACAGGAAAGCCAGAGGGAAATCCTTGGCAAAAAATTATTGGTCAGACGAGACTTGAACCCGTGTTTCCCGTACTCCAAAGACGAGCATCGTAACCACTTGACTATCCAGGCATGCGTTTTATCACAGCATGACATCCCCATGTATAGTGTAGCACACCAAAAGAGAGGGAAAGGAAGTGCGGGGGAGGAGGAGCAGCGATTATATGTAGAGAGAGAATGAAAAAAAAAAATAGAATGTGAGAGAACGACCGCGAAGACCAGTGTCGTAACCACTTGGCTATCCAGGCATGTGTTTTAATCACAGCATGGCATCACCATGTATAGTATAGCACAGCAGAAGAGAGGGAAAGGAAGTGCGGGTGAGGAGGAGCAGCGATTATGTGTAGAGAGAGAATGAAAAAAAGATAGAATGTGAGAGAACGACTGCGAAGACACGCGTCGTAACCACTTGGCTGTCCAGGCATGTGTTTTAATCACAGCATGGCATCACCATGTATAGTATAGCACAGCAGAAGAGAGGGAAAGGAAGTGCGGGTGAGGAGGAGCAGCGATTATGTGTAGAGAGAGAATGAAAAAAAGATAGAATGTGAGAGAACGACTGCGAAGACACGCGTCGTAACCACTTGGCTGTCCAGGCATGTGTTTTATCACAGCATAATATCACCATGTATAGCATAGCACAGCAAGAGGGAAGAAAAAGTGCGGGTAAGGAGGAGCAGTGATTATAGAGAGACTCTCTGCCTCGCCCGTCCTCGAGCGTGTGTTATCATGTTGTATTCCAGAAAGTAATACTGCACAGCTTATACATTGAATCACTTGGTGACCGTATGGCTGCCTTGCTTTAGAAAATACTTCTAATCGATGGCACCGCATGCTCTGCATGAAGGTGCACGTCGGTACTCGTTAGTTTGCAAAAATTACTGATTGCATTTCTAGTGACTAAAGGTGGTGAGTGGAGAAATAATAACCTTACAATCAGCAGAATGCCAATGTCTACGGTATTGTAGAATATGGACAGCACGCGGAATTTATTACGACGTCTGCCTATGGAGAATAAGGCGCTGGGCATGATTCTGCCCTGAAGCGACCACATTTAGCTGGAACTGCAATTCAAAGACGGAGTATCGATATTGAATGTTCGGGAAGGTGGTCACTTCCGGCGCCTCAAAGGAGTTTACAGGTGAATATCATTCCAGAGTGCCGCTGTATAAGACGTCCATAGTGACAAAGGTGTTGCATTCGTATGCGAAATTTTGTGAATAATAGTGAATTGATTAATTGTATAGCAACGTGATAAACCGTTTCTAAAAAGACCAGATAATAAGTTTTCTTTAGCTCTCCCACCGAAGAAATTAATAAGTTATTATAATCAGAAGAATGGCGCCCGCTACTGATGCCTACTTTCACATTGAGCTGCGGATTGCAATCGGCGTACCGGAAGAGGCTGCAAGCTTGCCGATGGAATTCAAAGGGTGGCAGGCGGCTGCGGTCTGAGCCTATAATTAGACGGGAAGCCTCACGCGCTGGAACGGGGTCCTGCGGTCTGGCTTCGCCGCACTGCTCGCTAGCTGCATTGCGAAAAAGGAAACCTTACGAAGAAGAATGAAGAGGCGGAATGGAGGCGTGCCTCAAGCTCTCCGTTTGTATCCAACAGCCTGGCACGATATACGTGTGTGACTTGCCGTCGTCACGTGATCTACTTTCTCTAGAAAGAAAAAAAAGAGAGAGAGAGAAAGAAATGCTGTCAAGTTAGAGCCGCGCCAGCTGAGTGGCGTGCGCGTAGAACCGAGATGCGGATGGAACACGTCGGCAGAGGCTGATCTCGTTGACGTAAATATAGAAGACACGGTTGAAGCAAACTAGACAGATGGTGGCGTCCCACCCGCAAAGCGGGGAGTCCGATTGGCAGGAAATGTAAACAAGCGTGACGATACGCGAGCCCATTCGAAGGGCATTGAGGACGGCAAAGAAAACGCAGAAGTGTTGAACAGAAGCGAGTGAGTTCAAAGTATGTATGTATGTATGTATGTATGTATGTATGTATGTATGTATGTATGTATGTATGTAATGTATGTATGTATGTATGTATGTATGTATGTATGTATGTATGTATGTATGTATGCATGCATGTATGTATGTATGTATGTATGTATGTATGTATGTATGTATGTATGTATGTATGTATGTATGTATGTATGTATGTATGTATGTATGTATGTATGTATGTATGTATGTATGTATGTATGTATGTATGCATGCATGTATGCATGTATGCATGCATGCATGCATGCATGTATGCATGTATGCATGCATGCATGCATGCATGCATGCATGCATGCATGCATGCATGCATGCATGTATGTATGTATGTATGTATGTATGTATGTATGTATGTATGTATGTATGTATGTATGTATGTATGTATGTATGTATGTATGTATGTATGTATGTATGTATGTATGTATGTATGCATGCATGTATGCATGTATGTATGCATGTATGCATGTATGTATGTATGTATGTATGTATGTATGTATGTATGTGTGTATGTATGTATGTATGTATGTATGTATGTATGTATGTATGTATGTATGTATGTATGTATGTATGTATGTATGTATGTATGTATGTATGTATGTATGTCTGACGTCGTTCAGACTGGTATGCTGGGCAATGGCATAGAATGTTCGTAAGCGTTTCCTCGCAGGCGCAGATGTTGCATGCCGAATTGCTCGCCATTCCAAGGAGACGAGAGTACGCATTCGTAAAGACACACATACAGAATATCGACGTGTTGGTATGGTGCCTCAGATATTCGCAATAATTGCACAATTGCACAAAATTTCACAATCGCACAAGTATGAACGCTGAATCTTGAGCAATATTGGTGGGTGCTGCGGATGGGGTCGGCGGTTTGGGTTATCGTTAGGTGGCGTTCAAACTTTAAGGTAGCGTTAAGGGTGGACAAACAGACAAATGGACAGACAAACCAATATTTTTCTGTCGAAGGTTCCCAAGAAAGACTTTCGTCTTTAAAAGTATTTTACTTATGTTGACCAGGCCAAATTGAAGTAGGCTACGAGAACTGCAAGTATGAGAAATTTTAGTAAACACGAGATGATGAGGAATTGGACAAGAAAGGTGACTGAAAGAAGATCATTAACAGATAAACACAGCTGTCAAGATTTAAAATTGCTTGTGAAACAGTTGGCAGTGTGCGCTACGGCTTCGCGCAGAGGAGTCATTGACTGATACTCACTGTTTGGTAGATAATAAGAGCTCCCAACAAAATGACCTCTAGAAGAATCCACATGGCCGACGCGAACATCTGAAAGAAAACAAAATGGCAGACACCGGTCACAATATGTAACAACCAACACGACCGAAATTCAAGAGAGGATGAAGCCGTGATGTGTTTGAAAAATGTTGAACAGTGATTTTCTTTAGAGTCAACGTTTAGCTTTTTAGTACTTTCCTTGCAATTACCCCTTAATGCACCTTTATTGCCCTTGTAACTTCCCTTATTTGGATTTGTTATTTGATGCCCACATGGAGATAAGCCTGCTTGTAGAAACGTTGACTAAAGAAGCATTTGTTTTCCGCTTATTTTTAATCAATACATTAATACACAGTATACCTGTATGCCCATTTCCAGCATTTCCTAGGTGAGAGATTTAACCTTTGTTTCGTGCTTTGAGAATTTTACGAGTATGATGGCATTTATGAAGCCTGTACATTCATAGCAAGAAATCTCGTGTAGTCACCTCATTGCACGGATCAGGGTTCTCACCTTGGCTAATGCTTCATAAGAGTCAATACTGTCTTTCTCTATACCTATTGGATACATGAAAGTTTTCCACAATCTGCTAGGGACATTTTTCTATGTACAATGTGAGTTTGTGCGCAGATTCCAAATGCTTGACTATACGACGAATAGCGGTAATTTTAGATATGGTGTCTTGTTATAGCTCATTCATTCTTTTCTTTCTTACTGTGCCCCTTTGTTTCGCATGTATTTGTTTCAAGAGGGCTTCTTCTGAGACCCTGAATAGATAGATAAGATCGAATCTTGCGGGAACCGCAAGTGTCGGTTTTCAAATTCACTTTAACGGTGTCCCTCCCCTCTGTCTCGTTAAGGCACCCACATTCCTTTTGATGACCATGACAGCTTTTCCTTTTTCTTCCTTTCGCAATCTTCCTGTGCCACTCACACCCACACGGTTTTCGGCAATGATCATTATGTGACACGATACATCGCGATATCCGACAATAATAGTTTCTGGACGTTGACGTATCTGTGTACCACCGTGGTGAAATGCACCGAACGCGCCCCTACATCTATAGCACTGGAGGACAAGGAGGCGTGCGTGTCTGGCGAACAATGACAGGACGTCCGGATGTCGCAATCGATCGTGCACCCCGTGACCATCAATGGGCGCTTGTGGTGCTCGGAATGACAGCTCGCTCAGAAGCGAATATGCCACTGTGTGCCGTGCCCGCGCTTCTTTTCAGAATGCCCTTGCCTTATCTTTTTTTTTTGCTGACTTGGGTATGCTGAGCTCTCGATGTCACTGCCAAAGTAGCAAAATATGAGCGAAAGTATGCAGACGTTATTCAGGATGTCGACATTTGGTTTGAAGGCAAAATCAACGGAGGAAAATAATGATAAAGGCAAATAGAGGCTACAAGGTTGCCATTTCTGTCACTCCGAGTAACAAACTTTTTCTCGCCATTCGATGACTTCAATGCACCTAGAATTCCCAAATATTCTTACAGCCTTCGTTCTCCGAGTGTGACATACATTAGATGGACAATACTCGAAATGTGCATGTCCGTGAAGTAAAATGGTTTAACAGATAGATAGACTGAAAAGGGTGAGATTAGCAACGAAGGACGTGTAGGTATCATGACTAGACACTGTTTGGTTTGCTACTCTACGCGTGGGCAAGAAAATAGGGAGTATGGGGGGAAGAAACAGAAACGAGTATGAATCTTGATGATAAACGAACATAAAGATGTATATCGGTAGTAAAACGCTTAGGTCCGTCGAGTACAGAAGCAGCGCTAGTATGAAATTTCGGATTTATGAGCTGTTAGGCAAGGCTCCCAAGATCTTTTCTACCGGGAAAAGTTGATAATGAGACTCACTGGAGGGAAACCTGTAAGGTACGTTACCGAAACATTGGCTTTTTAACTGTAGGCGGTGTATGCGGGGAAACCTGTGAGGTACGTTACCCAAACATCAACTTTTTAGCTGACGGTGATGTATGCGGCGCTCTATGGCACACGAACCTTGGACTTTCTTAGCCTGAACACGACCGCCATGAGCACGACAGTGACGCTGGTGCAGAAGCCCTGCAGACCGAGGGCCAACGTGCGCCAGGCTATGTTGTACTGCACGAAGCATGCCTCCTCCCGCTGCTCGGTGGCGTCGGCTCGCTGGCAGGCGCCGCCGCACCGGGACGGGCAGGGCAGGCAGCGAAATTCGGCGGACGCGGCAGCTTCGAGCGCCTCGCCGCTGCCCGCCGCCGCCGTGTCGCCGCCGTCGTCCAACGAGGCGGGCGTGTAGAAACCTTCGCGGCAGCGGCACCGGTAACCGCCCCGCCGGAAGCCCAAGCCGACGGAGGGCTCACACTGCGAACAGACAAAATGAGCAGGACCCCATTAAAGATTGTAGGAAGCAAGGAAAGAAAATAGAAGTTATGGAAAAGGCAAGGGTGTTAGTCACTTTAGAATGACCGGCATGGTATAAGCTACACATGAGAAAGGAATGGGGGAGACAGACTTGAACGAGTCGAGGGTGAGAGTGGAGAAGAAAGATAAGAGACAAGCAGGGAGGTTAACCAGGGCTGGGCCCGGTAGGCTACCCTGCATTGGGGACCGGGGAGAGGGGAAAGGCAAGTTATAGAAGTGGAGAGAAAAGCCACTGTTTCAGCCGAAGCAATACGTATTTGTTTGTTATCACAGACGAAATATAGAGATGTCACATAAGAAACTCATGGAACTCTGGAAATTCATGAAAATTGTTAATAGAAAATCAGCATGGATTCCGAAAAGGACTATCTTGTACCACGCAGCTGGTTGAATTTTCTCATGATTTATCCTCTAGTATTGATGAAAATGGGCAAATTGACTGTATTTTTCTTGATTTCCAAAAAAGCTTCTGATTCGGTTTCGCATGCGCTCCTTTTGCAAAAGCTTAAGTTATTTAATTTAGACCTAAATGTGATAATCTCGATAGAAAATTATTTAACGCATCGTCACCAATGTGTTGTTCTGAATGGAAAAGCATCCAGTTATGTTGACGTGACATCAGGTGTGCCACAGGGCTCCGTTTTGGGTCCTTTGTTGTTTTTAATTTATATCAATGATATTTCGGTTGGTGTCTCATCGTCTATCCGGCTTTTTGCCGATGACTGTATAGTCTACCGGAAAATTAAGAGTGAGCAGGATTCCTCCCAACTTCAAAATAACTTGGTGCGTATTCATGACTGGTGTACAACGTGGCAAATGTCTTTAAATTTTAATAAGTGCATTAACCTTTGTTTTTCAAAGAAGACAAAGAAGAGCGAATTTAGATATTGTATAAGTGGCGTGCCAGTTACCACGAAGACAACTTACAAATATCTGGGTGTGTTCTTTTCTTCTGACTGTTCATGGAATGTACATGTTGATTATGTTGTCGCGAAAGCTGCGGGGATGTTAAATTTTATTCAGCGTAACTTACGATGTTCGCATCAGCGACTTAAAGAATGTGCGTAGTTAACGTTTGTACGACCAGTCTTAGAGTACGCCTGCGCTGTGTGGGATCCGGCGCAGGTATATCTTAGTGGTAAGATAGAAAAAATACAGAACAGGGCGGCAAGGTTCGTCCTGGAACGGTATCAATGGCGGGAAAGCTCTACCGCTATGAAACAAGAATTGAATTGGGAGCTGCTTTAATCGCGTAGAAGAAAATTGCCATTAGAACTTTTATATCTAATATTTAATAATAAAACTGGAATCAATAAGGATATGTATTTACAGACGCCGTATTATTTGTCAAATCGAATTGATCATCCTTTTAAACTGAGGGAATACCGTCCCAGGACTAGAATTTTTGCAAATTCTTTTTTTGTCAGAACAATACATGAGTGGAATGGGCTCACAAGTGTACAAGTGTCTGCTGTAAATGAAAATTTGTTTTTTTCTAATCTGTAACCCCCCTGCTATAACGCCTTCGGGCGCTGCAGGTATACTTTGAATAAAGAATAAAGAACTGTAGGTAGCTTACATGTGCGAACTTCCATTCATTCAGGGCGTGTGTAGAGGAACAAATGCAGTCCAAATGTATGTATGTATGTATGTATGTATGTATGTATGTATGTATGTATGTATGTATGTATGTATGTATGTATGTATGTATGTATGTATGTATGTATGTATGTATGTATGTATGTATGTATGTATGTATGTATGTATGTATGTATGTATGTATGTATGTATGTATGTATGTATGTATGTATGTATGTATGTATGTATGTATGTATGTACGTACGTGTGTGTGTGTGTGTGTGTGTGTGTGTGTGTGTGTGTGTGCGTGCGTGTGCGTGTGCGTGTGTTTTGAATTATAGTTTAGATAGCCTCAGGCAGTTACGATAGGGAATAAACACCCGCGTGTTCATTATAGTGGCATGTATTATTGCATGTCCGGGCGTGTATGTACGCATCTGCAATGAATGTGTACTCTTGTTAACGTCCCGGAGTGTTGATCAACTGCAGTCTTATCATGATAGCAGTCAAGCAAGCACACGCGTCGAGACTGCTCTATAGCTGTAAAATATTTTAGTTGACCAATGATTTATTGATCAAGCATCGGCGTCCTTCGCGGTATTGTGATGGTTATATACAGTGCTCGACTGCTGTCCCGAAGGTCGCAGGTTGGATTCCGACTGGCCGCATTTCGACGGAGGTGAAATGATACGAGCGCGTGTGATGTCAGTGAACGTTGAAGAACAAAAGCTGTTAAAAATTTTCGAAGCCCTCCACTACGTCAATCTTCATAACTATATTGTGGTTTTGGGACGTTGAACTCCAAATATTATCATCAAGTAGTAGCAGATTTGACTCATGCACCGTTTAACTGTTTGCAGAACTGAGTCATTTAGCAATGGTATAGTTCACAAGCAAGCCCTTTCACCCCATCGATAGTGTCATAGGCAGCGGACGTTTGGCATCGTCCCGCATGGCACAGCTGCTTCTGAGTGAGACAGCTGCGCTAATTCACCGGTGGATTGGATGCCTCCTACGCTCAGTCTCGGTGATTTTCTGAATACGCGTGTTTAGAAACGTCAAGCGCAGTTTGTCGCTTCGGGGTGCTTTAGAGCTGTTGCCAACTTCTCCTTTCAATCCCAACTGTTTTCAAGAACAAACCGATTTTTTAAGCCGTGTTTGTTGAGCTAATTGAAAAGGGCGACGTGGCATTGGCACAGCGTTTCATTGTATGCCCGCGGTAATGCGGACTACTTGTCGAGTCAGATAGGCTTGGAATTTCAATGACGCCAGGTGTGCAATGAGACACCATCAGATGCGGGTGTTCTCATTCGAGAGAAACAGTATACATTGAAATTCGATGTGTCACATACTGTGATGACGTGCCTTGCGACAATGCTTGCAGCTCTATGTTCCACAGTGTATTATACATGATCATATTGTTACGATGGGAAGTGTAGGAAAATTCGAAGCACATAGTTATAAGAAAAGTATTATCCCGATATACTTTCCAGAAGCGAATGGCCAGCGTGCTTGTTTATCATACGACACAGAGGCGAGAGAGAGAGAGAGAGAAGGATAAAGGAGAGGCTCGGATGTTAGCTAAGGCTTCGCGCGGTTGGCTACCACACTGTGGATTGGGGAAGGAATCATATTTAACAAATGTACGAACTAACCTATTATCTTAAGGGGTCTTTCACGAACGCCTTTGCTTGCCGCATCGGATGGGCAGGCAGTGCTGCATGTGAACATAGCAGCATCAATGAAACCATTGGACACGTTTTATGTTAGTGCCCTCTGTACAGCTCTCAGAGGCAGTCCTTCGCAGCAGTACCTGCGCGATTGGACGACCAGCCACCGCTTTCTAAGAAGTCAATCTTGGAATGCCGCAAAGAACGAGCTTCATGCCTGAAAGCGACGAAAGCGCTATTGAAGTTCCTGTGAGCGACCCGCCTTGTTGAACGATTGCGACACTCCTGTGTGTGTGTTTCTACTTTCATCTCTTCTTCGCCCGTTTCTCTCTTCCCTACTTTTCTGTCTCCACTTGCCCCTTCACCCCTTCCTGCCGTTTCGCATCACATCTCTCTCTTAAAAGCGAAGCTCCTAAAACCGGATGAATAACTTTAATGTTCACAAAAATATCATCATCAAGAAAAGGTGTGTAGCACGTAAATTAGGCAAATCCCACTACTCAAAGCTGGTTCTCTAAAAACGAAGGAAGCAACAGACGGGCGGCAAACTCGAGTTATGATTTATAGACAGACGTAAGTAGAAGTTGGGAAAAGCTTCAGTAAATCGTCGCCATTAACCAGGTGAGAAACTACGTGGCCGCACGTTTCATCTTCACTGCAACATGGGTACGGCAATACTTCAACGACACGCACAATGAAAGAACACTACGCGACGGGACGTGCAATAGCGACTTCGAGAAGACTACCAAGCGATGGAAGACCTAGAACGACGCCGTTTCCTTAGATCTATGGGAGTTTCGAACGCTCAGTTTCAATGCGAGTTTCTGTCTCTAGTTTAGATTTCCAAGTATAGCCTGTGGCTTTCTGTGATTTAACCCGAACCTCTCTGCGCTGAGAAGCAACCTAGAAAGAACCTAGCACCACACAAGCAAAGCCTAGTGACTACCTAGAAAGAACCTAGCATTAGTGAGCTGAAGCCTAGGAACAACCTAGAAGAAACCAGATTAGACTTCGCAATCGCATGGCTTCGCTTTATGAAGCCCTGGGCGACTGAGTGTGAATTTCAACATTTTTTTCTTCGATCTGTGTTATACATAACTAAAGGTACACACGCACCTGTGTTACCTCGATCAGTGGTAATAAATTTAATTATTCGGTTGGCGTAATTATGAACAATGCGTCGTCTTGTATGGCCTGTCGCGTACGCTTGACGCTTCGTGCAAGATTTTTGGTGTTTGCCACCCGCTGGCGCTGTTGAAATTTTCGTTGCTGCTCCGTTTGTAGTTCCTTAGATGGGCGTTAGTCCCCTACAGTCCCAGTTATGCTGGCCGTGCCATAACAACTGCAGAGCACAAATGGAACGCGCCCCTCGACTGTTGCTGGTTTAATTAATTTGTGCTTCAGGGTGGCAGACTATATACTGCCACCTTGGAGAGCTTGAGCAGAGTAGACCCGCACTTTATCGGAGTGCTAACGTTTCACACTGAAAGCTGTTAGGAGATGACAGCAAGGCGCTATAGTTGTTCGCCGCCGCCACCGCTGGTGTCTGTAACCAGTGTCGAGGGAAATAAGAGAAAAAGTAACTAAATAAAAGATTACAACATCTCCCGCTAAAGGGAACCATGTATAGATGCGAAGCAGCGGGCGCTAACGCTTACACTGGCGGCATTGACGCTCATCACGGAGTTGCGCAAGAGAGAAACCTGGGGAGGCGCAAAGCACGCAGTGGTGGGCCTTTGTTTTTTGCTTGAACATGCTAATCGTTGTTAATGGGCAATGAGAGACAGATGACCCCGATTGAACACAGAGGCCCACAGTCCACTTTTAGTTAACGCGCAACGGCACTACTTTGGAAGTCAAGATCTAGTGCCTATATATATATAGGGGGGGGGGGCAGTGAACGGCGGTGCAGCACGAGCAGTCGTGTTTTTCAATCAAGAAACTTCATAGCAGACGCTGCCTGCGTCGGCGTTGTGATGCGAGGTAGTGGGGCAGAGTAGGAGAGGGCATAATAAGGGGAGGAGATGGTCATGTGTAATGGGGGTGTAAACGCCGCTGGGGGAGATGTCTAGAAAAGAGAGAGGTGGGAGCGAGCGCTGGCTTGCAGACGCAGCCTGCGTGGGCGTTCCGTGCTGAGAGGGGGGAGCGTAAGGGAGGAGAGAAGGGTCGCACATGCGCAGTGGGAATGTAAACGATGTTGGGAGGGATGTCTAGAGGAGAGAAAGGAAGAGCGTAGGAGAGAGAAGTGGTGCGCATGCGCTGTTAAGGTGGTTACGCCGCACACCGGATTGAGCTTGACCATGAAACGCTTCGCATATAAAATGCCTAGACCCTCTCCGTGGCAGTGAAGTATCCTACCACTGAGCCACGCCTTTGCTTGAAACTCGTCTGCGAACTGATCCTAGACAGGTTTCATGTCGGGTAAGGAATTGCGGTAATATGGATGACGAATCGTTTTATAACAGTAAAGTAACAAGCTGGCGTCACTCTATGCGAATTGCGTAACGAGTGGGTCGTTGAATTCTCCAACCCATTACAAATGCAGATATATTTCTTCATCGTCGTCAGCGACAGCGTCAACGAAGTGCACGCAATGCCTTACAAGTGTGCAGGGGATACCACGCTCTTCTGAATAGTAACGAATAATGGCATAGTGGACGTCAGTGGACGCTTCCCCACTACACAAAAAAATACAATGACTTAGGACGTAGTGGCTTTGATGAAAGGGTGCCTTAGTAGTTGTCGTAGGAGTGTTTAGTAAGAAAGGCCCTAGAAAAGCTGCTCGTATAGCTTTCGCTGTGACTGTGCGGCGCGTTCCTCGCAGGCCTAGCATTTTTTTTGTTCATGGGCACGAATAAGACAAGGAGCCCTACCCATAAACATCTTCCCTTCTGCACAAAGCTTTGTCTAAAGGCATTGTGCCACATTGTGCCCAGAGAAAGAGATTAAAAAGATATGGCACAGCATCAGCGGAGAACAGTGTCAGATAGTTGCTCTATGGCGAAACGCAGTGGTTTTTGTACGTACGGTGTAAGTACATTCCAGGGTAACAAATGGCGTTTCCGACAGTTCTAAAGTCTATACTGCATTCTTATTCGCTTCGGACACGCTATCTGATCAAAGGTGTTAATAACGTTGGAGAAAGTTCTTATAATTAGAGACGCGCGTTGCGCATAGTTCTATTTATGTCAACATTAGCTGCCCTTCCAACAGCAGTATGTGAGAAAAAAAATCCCCGCAGCACAGTTTTAATCCATCATGAAGAAAACTGAGTGGTTGAAGTGCCATTCGGCTGCCACATCTTCAGAATATTGAATTAGACCACTTAACCAGGTAACAATGTAGCATAAAGGTAGCCGAGAAGACATATATAGGGTTGCCGAAGTGGCTGAAATTACGGTATGAAAATGTTTGTTCAGTGCGATTTTACGCTCTGTGTAGAACTTTGTAATGTAAAGCACAATGTATTGTTCACAACAGTAAGCAAACGTAAGGTGATCTACAGTCCATGTCGAAAGACATACTTTACGGTGAAACATCACTTGAGGCGAGGATGGAAGATTAGGCTTAACCACAATTTTTCTTCAAATTCAGTTATTCTACAAATGCAATTTCGGAACATTCCGTACTTGTAATTGTATTCCTAATTTTTTTTTCAAGGAAGCTAGGAGGACTTGTTTGACGGCCCATACGGTCGCTGATGAAATAATGCCCATAATGCGATAGGTATAATTAGTGGCTAATCTCGTGGCGTCGCCCATCTGCCATTCTATTTAGCGCCGTACCTGCCAGATAAGGAAAAAAAAAAAGCCTCTCATCCACGAAACGAAGTTACTGCTCAAAACTAGCTCGAGAAAAAAAAAAAAGTCCAGCTGTTGGCGCTCCTCACGCGCAGGTAGACTGTTTTGTTTCCTTCTTTTTTTTTCTGTCGTTTCGCTTCAAGACAAGAAAATCAGGGCACCTGCTCTCGAATCCAATTTAGCCGACGAAATCCGCTTGAACTTAAGCCTTCCTATGTATGGCCAAGCCATGCGTAGGCTCGACAGCGCTCGGGCAAACAGCCATTCTGCGATAGCCTGCGCGCTCCTATAGTGAGCACGAGCCATTCTTTTTCGAGTTGTATTTGCACATCAAAGAAAAAGAAAAATGCAGCGGCATATTGACGACTGTCGTATGAATATTCAATACAGTCGCTTTTATTTTCCTTTGCGTTGTTTGTCACTTTATATATATATATATATATATATATATATATATATATATATATATATATATATATATATATATATATATCTGTCTACGCCGTAATATCCAGGCCGAAATACCCAAGTCGGAGGCGGCCGACTGTGATTGGTTGCAGTCGGGGAAAATATTAAATTGAATTGTGTTAGTTTTTTTTTTTGCCACAACCACGATGTAATTATGAGACCGGCTGTATAGAAGGGAACCCGTCTATCCTAATTCCATGAGGTTCTTTGAATTGTACCAATATATCAATATAGTAGCTTCAGCATTTACGAAAGAGATGCCAATTTTTCTAGCTTGGGTTTTTATTCCGTATGAAACCACGAGAGAGAGTAAACGTTATTGCTAGTGAGCGTGTCCATACTATACGCTTATGAGAAACACTAAATGTTCTAGCTGCGTGGAGGATGTACTGCTAACAAGACGTAGTAGCTGTGTGCTGCATAGCTTATACCAACTCGTTATCACTGAAATGTATTGATACTTTAGACCACTCGTAATACCTTTGAGTAACCCAGGACGCGCTCGCTGCCTTCGATGTGAACAACACTGACGAAATACGCTCGCCCCCGTTTTTACTTTGACGGAAACACTAACGTTATCACAGTGAATAGGTAGACATAGAAGAATGTTACAGATCCAACCGCTCATAAGTGTCTGAAACCGCGATTTTCGATAAACACGAAAGAAAGAGTTACCATAGCAAACAAGTGTGTGAGAACTATGATAAGGCTGGAGGGTATCAAGCTCAGGTGCTTACTTCATAACGAAAGAATCTGCAAGGACGATTTCATCTTTTTTATTCCTCCTGTGAATCTAATATGGGATTTTGCACCGCGAAGGCGATCCAGTTCATTTGCAGAGGCGCCGCATGGACGACCTTGCATTTTCCACCGTCTTTCAACGCCTCGACAGCGGAGACACAAGCAGCTACCTTTTAATTGGATCGGCGCAAGCAAACTGGTGGCTGGAAGTCATTGCGGACTGCGAACGAGAAAATAAAGACTGCCATAGCTTTTCCTTAACCGCGACGTGCAGCAGAACTGACGTTCACGACATAAAAAGTGAAGATAAAAAAAAATAAAACCACTGCAAAAAATAAAAAGAAAAGAAAAAGAAACACGCCTCCGGAATCATAAATATGAACGCACAAAGGACTTGGGGAAAAATCCCTAAACGGGTGCCGGATGTTCTCGAGCGTTCTTACTTCCGCCATGCCAAAAGCGCTGCCCACGTGAGCGCACGGGCACTGCAAAGTCGGGATCGAATTTATTCGACGGCTGCATTCACATAGCGTTACGGAGGGAAGTTTGCTGGGGAGGAGGGTGGTCGGAAAAAGACGGGCATGGGGTGGAAAACAGGAAGTGCGCTGAATTTCGACGATGAATACGCATGCCCGCAGGCAATGGGGGAAATGCGTTGTTCAGGACGTGACGTTTTTTAGAGGGACGACACAAAAATAGAGAGAGAAAAAAAATCAGGCATTGACCATATGAGATTGTTGATGTTCCGTGTGTTCATATTTTATGTTGATATTCAATTTGCATACACCCACATACACATATACCTATGGGGCCTCGCAACAACGTCTTCACATAGTAACTTAATGTCTGATTAAGGTTTCACTTGCTTTCAGTTTCAGGTGCCAAGATATTGCACGTACATGACCATGTCAAGAAAGAGTACCATAAAATGCAAATTACTGAATCAATGAAGGATTGAAATATCACCGGCAAGTTGTAGAGGCAGTAGAAAAGTAAAAAGAAAATGGGGAGGCTGTAAACCAACAAACTAACAATCGAGCAGCGCCATGGAAAGAAAATGAAAATGAAAATGAAAAAAAGGAGATTGAAGGGCACGAAATATTTTCGACAAAGCCACGAAACACTGAATTGAGTGCGAGCAAGACAGTACGAAAATAACAGTATGAAAGCGAACAGCTCGGAAGGAGACAAGACAATAAACAACCGTGAAAGCCCCACGAAACGCGACGAAATTTCTGGCGTGGCCGGCGTATGCCGAGTGGCGAACCACTTGAACTGGAAGAATTGAAGCGTCCATGAATATTATTGCTGTGAAGAAGTTTGTGCCAACGGTGAGAAAAGCAGGAGAAGGAGAGAAGTTGAAAGTGCCTTGAAGAAAAGGACGCCCTTCCCCCCAAGCGCCCCCTCCCCCTTTTTTTCTTCGTGAGGCGTGGCTAGATATTTTTTTTTCCACTGGCGTGTTCATCCGCATTCTTCTTTCACTTCCTCTTTTTGACTCCCGTTTGCCTCAGCTCCAAAGCCGTGTACCGTAATAAAGCCCAGTCCTTTCGCTGTTCGATCAAAATGCATACGTCCCCGAGTGGAATTTGAATAGAGTGGGCTGACAGACGAGCGTTGGCTTCACGAACTGGCATGCAGGCGAGGTAATAAAAGAAGAAATAAAACAACAAAGAACAATCTGCGAGTCGAGATGAAATATGAAGTATAAGCTGCGAAGCGATGAGAAAAAAATGTTGAGCCCCCCCCCCCCCCCCCAAAAAAAAACAAACAAACATGGAAATTTGCTCATGCGATGCGATCGCTTTTCGCTTTCATTAAAACAAAAGTCCTCCAGAAGTTAGGTGCACGGAATAGAGGTGTGAGCTATTCTCGCAAACGCTAGGACTTACGCACGTGCTCTGTCGTGTTTCGGTCTAATGGCGTCATTTCGCAGCCTCAAGGAGGAATGAGGAACAGGAGGAAAAGGAAAGGCAGGGATGTTAATCAGTCTAGAACGACTGGTATGCAACACTACACTGGGAAGAGGGATGAGTGAGTTTGAAAGATGGAGAGAGGAAGACAGAGGAGAGTGCACGCGCACTCAAAGTCACATGTCACAGTAATCCTAACACTATTAGTCGATAACCGCCGGTCGATGTCCGTTGCCTTCAAGAAGCTGAGGACAGTTTTCATCGCCTTCACTCGCGATATTCCTGAATGGTGTCCGCCGTCATTGGTCGGGGATCTCTGCGAGCTAGTGCAGCTGCAAGGCACTTTCTATGCGCATTGTAGCTAGGACAGTCGCAGAAGATGTGCTGTAATGTCTCCTCGCTACCACAGCTGTCACAGAAGGGGTTGTCAGCCACTTCGATACGAAATGAGAATAAAGGACACTGTTCGTAAAAGACACCCTTAGCCATAAACGGCAGGGTACAGTGGCAGCCTTAAAGACTGAATTCATGGTTCTGGCCTCAGAAAGGAATGCGTGATGCAAAATCAATTGATTTCTGGGATCAATTCGGTGGAAATCGGGTTGCACAGAGTTGCTAGACGTTACCGAGCTAACAAGCCAACATTCATCTTAAAAGAAGCCCCCACCACTCACTCCCCCCCCCCCCCCCCCCTTCATGAAGAGTTGTGTGACTTGCGCAAAAAAAAAAAAAAAACAGGCATGACTTCTTTAGAAGGACGCTATGACGCTCTTTGGCCATCAAATGACCCTTGAGCCACAAAGCACCAAACATCATTATCTAGAAGGACGTTATGATGAAAAATGTGGAGGGTGTTACTACGCATCACACGAGACTGTAAGGTCTGTGTCGTGCACTCAGCACGGAGTGCGAACGTAATGGCTGCCCCCCCCCCCCCCTTTTTTTTTTTAACGAACGTTCACCAATCGCTTGCTTCGATGTCGATGATGTTTACAAAAAGGATATCTGTCTTCATTATGGTTAGTGAAGCGTAGCCTAACCTTCATAGAACAACCGCGTGCAGGTCACCTTCAAGTGATGGGCTGAATCATGTGCCTAATGTGACTTGCTGACATGCATTCATGCCCAGACATGGATCATGTATTGATTTTCGGTGGCTTGTCTCAGCGCACATTCTAATGTGTTCCAAGTAAACATATGGCTGTTTTATAAAAGTAGCCCAGTTATAGTGGCTCTTAACATAAATATTAGTTCAGACGGGCGTACATTGCTGAAGGCTGAATATAAATAAAAAATATTTCTTTCTATGGGTAACAGAGTGACAAATTAAAAAAAAAAAGGCTGCCGTACTTAAGTTGCAGGCGTTTTAGCAAGTAACGATGTGAATACATAGATTAGCAGAAAAGAAGATCGCAGCTTAGTTTGCTACAATTTGAAGAGTACACGTTTCATAATCTGCTAACTTGAGCGACCATGTATTATATCGTAACGCTAATTTTGACTTTTGTGAAAGTCGTTCGAGAGTAAGCACGTATACTAGAAGGTCATGACTTGCATTCTCGCAAGCAGCAATGCCTCAGTCACTTCTACCCTAAAGTAAATGGTTGCAAATTAATTATGTTGGTGGTTTCAGTGGTTGCTAATGCACTCCTGTTCACGCATATTATCATTAAAAACTTCAGAAGCCTAGACATGGCTGTAAGAAAAGTTTGACGTTTTTCGCATAAAAAGAAATTGATATTGTTTCATGCTCCGAAGTGGTCTTCCGCAATAAAGGAGCCCATGGAGGATTCTCAAATCATATCTTCAGCGGCAGCCACAGACTGACCTCTTGAGATTTTGTATTGGAAATGGGCTGGCGTGACGTCATCGCAGAGGGTCATCGACACGCTGGTTCCCTGAAGAGTAGGTTGATATACTATGTTTGACTGGCGCGATGATTCCTTCGCTGATCTGTAGGATTTCACGGTATCGCCCATATGGCGACAGCACCGATGACGGCAGCGATGTATTATATACATCTACACCCAGTAAGGTTTCCAGCTTTTATCGGCACTGTAACTCTTGACCTACGCACTATTCTGTTCCGAGCAACATGAGCAATCTATGGCACCGGCTATTTTGCGCGAAGGAAGGCGAATTCTTTACCGTAAACGCTTTTCAAAATGTCAGCCGGGTTTTCAAGCACTCAGCTTATACGGCCCATTGTTGGGGCTCTAAAGTCTGCCGAACTCCGTTTGTGTACGGCGGCACCAATGACGCTTGGCCTTTAGAAAAGTGTGCGTGCGTTTGGGGACCGTAACCAGGCATCCCTTTGTGAGAAGCATCGCTGGGTGGCACTACAAACAGGGCTGCTTGTCTTGTGAGCTTAGGGCCTTGTTTCGGTGTAAACGTCGCGCGATCGTTTATGTTCTGAGATCGTGAGTGAGCCTTATACGCACGGCACATTGCTTCGTTATTGCCGACTACGATTTTTTTCGCCCTCAAACAGCAATACAGACTGAGAAAGCTTTGTCATCTAACCGGACTCTGGTCACGAACAGAGAGTTGTGGCCATCGGTGTGATATCATATTCAAGCCTGGAAACAAAGGGGTGAAAATGCGAAATTTGCAGTTAATAACAGTTCACATTTCATCTCATCTTGCTAGTGAGAACTGTAGGGCATCGCTTGTTTTTGTACGAATTTAAAACATCTCAGTCGCAAAACACATCGGTGGTGTGCTCTTTTACACATTCAAGATTTTCTTCGAATTTTTTTTTCGGAGTTGCACTCACCAGTTCATGCTGTTATCTACGTAAATCGCCGGTATAACTTGTCCAGGAAGATATACTTCCGTAGTATCTCTGAGATACGCGCTAAATAATAATAATAATAATAATAATAATAATAATAATAATAATAATAATAATAATAATAATAATAATAATAATAATAATAATAATAATAATAATAATAATAATAATAATAAAGCTAGTGCATTTCTGGTTTCAGCAAATATTGAAGCTTGTGAGGTAGGGTGGGCGATGTTTCTGCGTAGCAGCAAGGACCCACCCTACACGCTAAATTGTTGCGATAATTGTTCCGGTGATATCATTAACTTTCGCCAAGCCTTGAACATCATGCCCAGTTACAAGAAAGTGTGTGTGGGAAATTTCACACTTAAAACAATCCCCAAAAAGAGTGTTGATAATAAAATTCGCACAGAAAAAAACGAATAAGATCAGAAGGTAACCAATACTATTTCTTGTTGAAAACCAAAAAAAAGGACGTTCTGAGGTCTATTAGTGCTTGTCTGATGTGAGGGTGGATGAATGGAAGAACTTTATCTGTAGTCGTGAGAAACGCGGCAAGCACGCAGTGGCTTTCTCCCACGTTGGTGCGGCCGGGCTAACCATTAGAAAGACTCAAGGTTGATGGCATCCCATCCTTGTAAGGGATGGGGTGCAACGAAGCTCTTTCGGCGCCTCGCCGTCGTCCACATAGCCGATGTTCGGTAGTGAGGAGATGTGTTCAAAGGGACGGAATGTAAGTTTTTTTACACGAATGATGAAAAAAAAAACTGTTCAGCCATTTCGTACAAACTTCTTCGATTTTTTATGGCCCGTTGTTTTTCCAACACGGAGGTCTGAAGAGGCGGTGACCACTACTGCCGCCACTCAAGTGCCTTGAAGTCTCATTAAAGCGTAAATGTGGCAAAAAGAAGATGAGGACAGGAAAGTGAACACCACAAACGCTTTTTTTGTACTCGTATTTTTTTGCGCTATGTTTACGCCATAATGAATCACTTCCAGCTCGCTCGCCTCTCCGCTTTGCTTACTTGATGTCTCAGTGTTCCACCCCCCAGAAAGGGAGCAGAAATCGGGTCACTTCTTTGATAAGGAACATGGGCGAGAGGGTCTAATGGGTAGCACGAGGGCACCACACAATGCTGTACCCGGAATTGTGGCAGATTGGGCTAGTTGGTATGGCATGACGATAGCTATAGCGCAAGAACAAAACGACGACACAGAGACTTTCGTGTCCTTCTTGTCTCTGTGTCGTCATTTTGTTCTCGCTCTATAACTATCGTCATGCTGTACCCGGCCCACGCCTTGAAGACTGTTCGGAAGCGTAGGCGAGGAGCTGGAGTTTGGAGGAGGGGGAATGCCGAGCACTTCTGTGGAAAAGATGGCCGCTGACACGAACGTCATCAGCGGTTCGTGGCTACGCTCAGGCGCTGGATTCGTCAGAACTGCTACAGCGACGCTGTTTCTCGCTGACGAACAGTTGGTGCTTTGTCACGAGCACGTGTAAGCAATAATGGCTGTGTTGAGATCTTGACTCCGTGGGAATTGCAATAGCGACGCCGTCTCACGATGTTTAACCCCGCTCAATAAAGGATTGTCCGCGACCCCTCCGTCGGATTCCTTGTAACCCGACCACAGCGAATTGCCTGGCCCCCCTTCAGGATAACGTCGTGCTTCGTGATTCCGGCCAAGCGCTGATATCGGGGTGAAAACATTCTTGCAGACAAGTTCACGCTCAATGGTGACTGCCACGACAAACTGCATGGCCAAATGGCCAAACCACTGCATCGTAGGCTCTTTGGATGGCTCAAAGCTGATCCCCCTTGTAGGGGCTTCCAATGGCGGAGCACCACTTGGCGGGGTTTGCTTGATCACTGCCCAGTAACGAAGGGCATCGCCAGAGCATATGCTTTAAGTTAGCTACTTCCCCACAACGGAAGAAAACAAATTGTTTTTCGTCTGTTCTCTGATTCTTCCCAATATCAAGTCGTTCAAATCAGTCGAGTACATGTATTCAATAGCTTTTTTTATTCCTTCTCTTGCAATATTTTTACGGCGAAAGCTGTTATGAGAGCACAACATGATTCAATTTCGGCGCCGTAGTTGTCTGCCGCCACCACCGCCGGTGTCCGTAACCACTAATACACGAAAAAAAAACTGAAAAAACAACAACACCAAGGACACAATGAGATTTGAATCCGAATGCCCTGCGTGCCACCCCAGTATTCTACGACTGAGCCACGCCAGTGTTTTGAACTCGCCTCTAAACTGGCCTTAGGCAGACTTCATGCCGGCAAAATGTTCATATGAGTAATTAAGCGTTTTAGGACATCAAAGGAACAACCAGGCGTCACACATTGCGAATTGCGTAACGAGTGGGTCCTTCGATGCTTTAACCCGTTACAAAAGCTTGTTCTTGATCACTCATTAACTGTGGAGCATACCCTCTCTAGGCATAATTCTTCAGGCATAATAAGTGTGTAGCGGATACCACAGTTCTCCGAACATTGAAAAATGGAAAGCATAGTGAATGCTGGCCAACTAAACAAAGAATATGATTATGTATGGCGTTGTGGGTACCCGGAAATTGTACTTGTAGCAGTTACCCAAAGAGTGATTGAAAAAGGCTCTTTAAGGCCGCTCTTCCAGCTTTTGCTGTGACTGTGCTGTGTGCTCCACGCCGACCTTGCTTTTTTTAAATACCTCTAGCCCCATGAAATGAACTCATTTCTAATCTCGCACTCTGACGAAAACGCTGCGCCATGGATGAGCCATTCCTCAATTCACCGAAGGTGGCGTGAGGTTGGTCGCTCGCTCGTCGTTATCGTTCGCTTTCGTGTTTCATAGCTTTCCCCCTTATTTTGCTTCGTCACCATCTTTCTCGGGGAGAAATAACGGCGTGCGCCAGAAGCGAATAGGCATGCAACTCCTCGGGATAGGCCCCAGACACGCACCAGCCTCTGCGTGCACGTAATGCTCCACCCTGTCTTCCTCCTGAAGGATTAGCTGCCGGAGCAAGACTGTGCCAGAGTCAGTCTTCTCGTGCCTGAAATATGCGCTCGCTAGCAGCGTTGGGGCATCTGGAAGCTTGATTCCAGTGCAAACGTTGTTCGGACGTACGCCTACCCCTTCCTCTCCCGGCCTCCTCTCTGAACCAACTCAATACCTCTAATGTCTTCTTGGCACGAATTGGGCATTGCCTCGCTCGTTGTCCGCCATCGAAGACGGTCGAAGGGACGGACATTGGGACATTAGACAGAGCTGCGTTTGCAAACGAGTGTTTGTCTGGAAATGAACGCGCACGCAGCGGGTCTTTTGTTCGGGCATACTTTCCTGCTTCTTTTCGTTTTGCGTTTATATGAAATGTTCGTTCTTATATTTATGCAGCCAACGTAGGAATGCGCACATTTTGTTTTATAATTGATTGATTGATATGTGGGGTATAACGTTCCAATACCACTATATGATTATGAGAGACGCCGTAGTGTAGGGCTCCGGATATTTCGACCACCTGGGGTACTTTAACGTGCACCCAAATACGAGTACACGGGCCTACAACATTTCCGCCTCCATCGGAAACACAGCCGCCGCAGCCGAAATTTGATCTAGCGACCTGCGGGTCAGCAGCCGAAAACCTTAGCCACTAGACTACTATGGCGGGGCATTTTTTTAGGCCACCAAAATATTCAGAACAAACTATTTTGTGTGCGCTACTTTCATAATGAACATCTCGTGTGCTGTATTTGGGAATTTTTAGTTGCCCTTTATAAAGACATTTCAGATAAGTATGTAAGCTTGACGAGATTAAAGATTCGTAATAAAGAGATGTTGTAGTTAACGTTTTGACACACGAACTTGCCTTCTTTTAAGGCTGCGACTATATACTTTAACCCGCGCTAACATGGGCTGTTGCTTCCTTGAAAAAAGGTCCGATTGTCGCAACATTGACACCGATGATACACCGTGTTCACGCATTTTCATATATACACACCACAAAATACTTTTAGCAATGCACCGCGATCGTTCAACTGCCTGTGTTGAAGTTTCTCACTTTTCAAAGAACGTAGCGTAATATATGAAGACGGGTCTTACCTCGGCACTTTGTGGATCACACCGATGACTTTTGGCGAAGAAAAAATCGTCGTCGGAGCACTGGTTGATGTCCATCGTGTTCAACGCAATATTTACAGTGGCCACCCCCCTAAAGAAAACAGAGAGAAAGAGGGAATTATGTTGTAGTTAAAATAGATGAGACAAACTTGCAGACATTCAGTGCGGGTGCTTACAACGGCAAATATATCATCTATACACCTTCAAGTGGATTTATTCTGCGCCTCCTGCAACATTACCTTGTGACAAGAAATAAAATCAAGTAGCTAATTGATTTGATGCTAATAAACAGACACGTGGCGTCATAATTTATATGAAATGGACGCGACATGTGAGGTCGAGTTTACGTCACGATGACTTTTGCGAGTTGGTAACAGTCCACTTTTACATGACACGCACACGCGTACATTTGTTTTTCCCATTGTGAGCTTCTTCTATACTCACTTCTGCCTTGCAAAAACAGCGTAGTTTACAGGAGAACACAAACGTTGTTAATGAAGGCAGTTTACTGACTATAACAAATCCATTTGCGCGCGCAAACACACACACACACACACACACACACACACACACACACACACACACACACACACACACACACACACACACACACACACACACACACACACACACACACACACACACACACACACACACACACACACACACACACACACACGCACACGCGCGCGCGCGCACACACACACACACACACACACACACACACACACACACACACACACACACACACACACACACACACACACACACACACACACACACACACACACACACACACACACACACACACACACACACACACACACACACACACGCACGCACGCACGCCCCCCACTGTTGTTGTTTTGCTTACTGTTGGCTTCTGCTATATGCACTGTTGCCTAACAGTGACAGCACGCTTTACAGGGGCAGTCAAACAAGTACACGCTATGCATACCAATATTCCCTCCTCCTCCCCTTTCAGGCGTGCCACATATGCAGAACAACTACGTATACTATAAAACTAGATGATAGCCTGAATTAAACAGCGTCTTTGCGGCTGTAACCAAAATGCAAATGGTTACAGCCGCAAAATGCTTTGCGGCTGTAACCATATAACCTTCAGAACATACTTTGTAACCGTAAGTACCTTGTGATTGGTAGCGCAGCGAGTTACAAGATGTTGCTGGTTTCTTCCTTCCAGCTGTCTTTTTCATTGCCATAGCAATTATATGGTCACTTTTTTGCGGGTTTTTGCCGTAACCGTTGGGATTTTTCATGGTTGTGTGTATAAAAGCCGCGCTAACGCGCTGCGTTAGAGAACTCCGCGTCACCGCGCACGTACCATAGCACCATTTACCGCTGGCAGGACGCGGAAATCGGAAGAGCTTCATCGTGTTCCCTATCACCCACGAGATAGCGCGCTATAAAAGTGGTTGCCCCGCTCGGGCTTTGCGAGAGTTGGGATGTGCGCCTCTCACTTGTACTGCGACATGCAGGGCGTGGTCACCCACGTTCTCCAGCACGCTGCGCACTTGAACGAGCATGCTGTAAGGTGTGGCTTACCGCGAATATAAATGGCAGTTTTATGTTTCAATGAAAATACCAGCGTTCAGCATTTACGGTTTCATTGATAAGCTGACACTTGTGGCTGCTGTTTAGGAGGTGAATCACGGTTTGAATCTGGCCACGTTTTCGCCTGTAGCTTGGTAGTGACACTGGCTGTGGGCTGAATGTACTGACTTAACTGTACTCAAGCAACCATATGAGTCCATAGTCGTAAGTAAGCCCGCGTGATCGGGAAAACACACGAGAACCCATAAAATGTGGACTCGGAAAGGGGGGCGAAAAGGGGTGTAGACTATGACGAATGTTACCAGGGCGAAACGAGTAACTTTCAGCGAAGGCTCAAGCATTGATTGATTTGTGGGGTTTAACGTCCCAAAACCACTACTTGATTATGAGAGACGCCGTAGTGGAGGGCTCTAGAAATTTCGACCACCTGGGGTTCTTTAACGTGCACCCAAATCTGAGTACACGGGCCTACAACATTTCCACCTCCATCGGAAATGCAACCACCACAGCCGGGATTTGATCCCGTGACCGGCGGGTCAGCAGCCGAGTACCTTAGCCACTAGACCACCGTGGCGGGGCGAAGGCTCAAGCAGCACATGTATGATGTAAGAAGAAGGTTTAATCGAGCGCGCTGGTTGAAAACGCAAGAGCTGATTGATTGATTGATATGTGGGGTTTAACGTCCCAAAACCACTATATGATTATGAGAGACGCCGTAGTGGAAGGCTCCGGAAATTTAGACCACCTGGGGTTCTTTAACGTGCACCCAAATCTGAGCACACGGGCCTACAACATTTCCGCCTCCATCGGAAATGCAGCCGCCGCAGCCGGGATTCGAACCCGCGCCCTGCGGGTCAGCAGCCGAGTACTTTAGCCACTAGACGACCGCGGCGGGGCGAACACGCAAGAGCAACTAACCACAAAATAGACAGCAACAGACCGCGAAGTAGATAGCGGTCGGACAAAGATAGCGGAAAGAAAAAAATAAATGGTCTTCTGGGCTTTATATTGAGTCTCTGGCAGTCGAGACAATGGCGCACAATGTTCGACGTAATGATGGCAATTCCCACACGTGTACGTACATTGCTACGGCATATTTTAAAACTTAGATGACCGGACTATTTGCGCATTCATATTTCGGCTTCCATGCGCGAGCTTTTACTTGACCATTCACGGTCGGTTTTCATTTTAACCACACGAAATTGAAATAAAAGAAGAAAAATACAGTCGACACCAGCATCGTGGTCCTGCAAAGGAGGGTATGGGTAAAAGTGGAATATTTTGCCTGGCTCCATCTTGTACGTAGCGCAGTGTGGCACACCGAAGAAAAGTGCCATGCCACTGATAGTTTTTACTGCACTTTTCCAGATGATGTATCCTCCAAGGGCGAGCACACACGAAGTGAGAGCAAGACAACGCTGTTCAAAGGGTAAACGCCACGAAATAGCTGTAAAAAAGCAACGCATTCAACCATCCGCTTCCCTTCTCCAGAACGAGGTGAGACAACGTGATCAAACCCTGCATATCTCAGCGATTGCAGGGCCCGCGCAACCAGTGATGGGCCTCGCGCCCAGTAGACCTTACGAAGGTTCCTCCACTCACTACAGTAGCCGCGTTTGCGAAAGCGAGCTTCTAGCTGAAAAAGCCAAAGTAGGGGATGATCAGGGTGAACAGTAAAGTGCCTAGGACAGGCTGGCCGACATTTCGATAGGAAGACCTATCTTTTTCAAAGGCGCTGTGTCATCTTTGGCGTGTTAGTTTTAAAGAGGTTAGTAGTGACGTCATCTTCTGGTGGTGGCGCGTGTCCCTGTTGATAATCGCCGTCTGAAAAGAAAAAAAAACCATAAAGCAGTGGAGTGCAGTCCTCGTTTCATATCAAATCAGGTGATAGTGATTAAAAAATGTTCTCGGAGAGCGGGGGGGGGGGGAGGAAAAAAGAAAAAAAAGAAAAAAAAAACACGCAAAATAGGAGCGGTGTGTTGCAAAGTGGTGGCTGCTCCACACACGAACAAACAAAATAGCTTGACACTTCGAAGCTGGCAGTCGGTCACCGCGTCCGGCCCTCGCAAAGTGTGGCCTACGTTAGCAGCGTACGTCTGTTCCCGATCACCTATGAATGTGACGCACAATAAGCAGCTACAAACAAGGGGAGAAGCAGGGGGCGTACCTTTAAATGCCAAGATGTCGAAGGTAAGTGATACCGGATGGGGTCTAATAAGCCCGTGTTTAAAAAGAAGCTGACGCACTTTTTTAAAAACAATGACTTAGCGCGTAAGGACCGCTTGATCCCTGCTGAATTAGAAAAGGCGATGTGCGAGTTCTCAAAAGTGAACGCCAATAGCACTTTTTGGTGAAAAAACAGTGGCTGTGGCCACCGGGCTTCTTAAGACGCCGAGCAAACACGGTGACGTCATTCTCGGCATGCGACGTCATCTGCAACAGCAGCACTGCTGAAGTGTGGCTTCTTCGATTAGCTCCGGCAATGGCACGTTTTGGTTTAGTCACAGAGGCCGTGGTTGAAAATAAGAAAGAACACTTGTTCTGGGGCAGAGGAAACGAAGATGGCGTATGTTTCCACTCCCACACTTTCAGAGCACTCGCGGGGGCGGAGCAAGACAAGCTTTTATTTTACTTGTTCTAAAGCTCCAGCTGCTACAACAGCGAAAACAATTATGACATCGTCAACAATAATGTCGGTCGTTTCTAAACACGAAGTTTGATTGAATTATAAAAACCTTTCAGCTTCCCTTTAATGAGGAAGATCATTGGCGAAAATATGCTTTCAGTATCCACGTAGGTGGCCCGCTTAGCGGAATTAATTCAAGAATTTGGCGGCGTGTTTGCTGACAAAAAGGAAATTGAGAATGCAAAAGAAATAAGCAACGACGAGAGAAACGCACACAAAAAAGAAAAAGAAAAGAAAAGGGGGAGTGGGGGAAAGACGGGGTGGGGGAGTGGGGGAAAGACGGGGACGGGACGTTAGGGTAAACCGACGAAAAAAAAAGACAAAAAATTGCAAAGAAAAAGAAGGGAGGGGGGACTAGAGAAATTTCTGGGTTGGCAATGTCCTTAGCGATGTGTGGTATGAGTGTTTTTAGAAGCGAGGAAAGAGGAAACACGGCAGTGGTTTAACAGTTCTAGAAAATAAAAACTTCGTTGTGACAATTGCTTGTTCGCTCTTGTCCTGTGTGTACTTTTCGTTGCGTTTTTCTTTGTGTTTGAGCAATGCGCTGCAAATGCCGAGCTGCTTGCCATTCTTCGTGTGGCGTTTGAATTTAATGCTATCGCATTCATTGCATCGCCCTCGTGTGAAAACTTGCTTTTTTTTCTAACTGTCCTTTGAACCTGAGTGTCTTTCAACAAAACGGCTAATAGCTAGTTTTTTTTTCACCACGAAAGCTGTGAAAGAAATGGAGGAAATTCTGTTAACACGTGCCGTAGATCGTGATATTGGGAAAATTACGTTAACGTGTGTAATAGAGCCTTTTGATAGATCTATATGTGGGGTTTAACGTCCAAAACAAAATAGAGACTTTTAAAAGCGTAAAATGACAACCAGGCGTGACACAGCTCAAGCTGCGTAACGAGTAGGTCTTTTATTGATTTCAGCGCATTACAAAGGGCTCAGTCACAATTCTTCGTCGTCTTCCGCCGGCGCATCAATGAAGTGAACATACATGCCTTACAGATGTGAAGAGGGTACCTCGCTCATCTGCAGAATAACGAATGATGGCATTGTGTGTGCTTCCCTACGTCACATAGATTATGACGATTCATGTATAGTGGATTTAAAGATAGGTCTACGATGGCCGCTATACCCACTGTCGCTGTGACTGCGCTGTGCGTTTTTGTGGAATGTACGACTTTACGACTTGGAAAATATCACTAAACGTCGTCACACGTCAGGGCGACTGACGAGGTATATGATTCTATTACGTTTGGTTGCTTATTAAATAATGTATTTTCGCGATTTCTTGCCGGAGAGATTTATCGACTTTATGGCAACGCTGTTGCAGTGCAGGTTTCACAAACGCAAGTAGACGCAAGTAGATCAAACAAGGAAAGTGTAAAAAGGTTTCGCAAGCTTGATAAGTGCCGCAGCTTTGCGTGTTACTGAGGGCTTTCACAAGAAAGATCGCGACTCCTTCAGCTCTTGTTATTATCGTTAGTAATGAATTGTAGCAGACGGCAAACCTAATACCATGCTATGACATTGGAAAAAAATTGGTGGGATCTACATTTCATGGCCATATTTGTTTGTTGAGAATAGCTATGCCGCCTCCGCGATACAAGCAAGTTCGTGTGTCGAAAAACGTTTCGCATGGTTCAAGGAAAAACGTCTACGACTGCCGCCCACTATCGCAGAGGCGTGCTGAACAAACAAGGAAACAATAAGTTTTTTATAAATGTTGGACAACCCTGTCATTCTTCTAACACCTTCGCTTTGCATGTATATTCGTTAAAACTGAAACTATGGCTAAATCAGGAAATATATCGTAACGTATATTTTATTTCACCACTACGGCCCCTCTTTTGCTTTCCGCTGCGATTATCGACCAGAATATAGTGGGAGCAGACGTACATCGTTTTTTTTTTGCTTTACTGGTTGTGGAAGGGGATTTCTCGATGATTATTGTTTCATAATAGTGCTTGTCGTTCAGACTCTCATAAGAGAGAAAAAAAAATATTTGCACCGAAGAGAACGCCTCTGTACGACAATCCGCGTTGGGTGACAAGCATGCTATTGTTTTTCTAATTGCACTATGATTTATGGCCACGACTTAGAGACAGGTCGAGTCTTAATTGCTTTGTCGATGCTTGCGTAACACGTGGTATCAGTACTTTAGGGCTCGTTTTTCTGCAACAATGATGGGAAATTGGTCCTCGTTGTTTCAACAGTGACCTTTTGTCTTACTGGAGGCACCACGCTGCTTATGAAAATATATAAATACAAAAATACGATGACTTCAATTTGCCTGCTGAAGCGCCATTTATGAATGTATTTCTCATGCTGTGGCACCAATTTTACGTCTTTAAAATATAGGTGTATCCAATTATTAAACTGAATGCAATTGTCAAGTCATAGGACCGACCTTCTTGTTAGTTGTCAAGAATATGTTTTTCCTTTTTATACAATCTATTTTGCGAGGAAAGATTGTGGGTTTCTTTATGTTGGTTTTACTATGTCTGAAATTAAATAACTTTCTTCGTCAAGTATCTTTCGAAGTTCTCAGTACGTTAACACAGTTGATTTCGCGAACACTCGGATGTTGTTAGCAGATATGCATTCATAATTTTTTTACAATACTTAGCTATAAAAGATCAGATTCCAGGCGCACTAATTGAAAAAGAATGAAAAAGAAGAAAACTAAAAAAATGGCGCTAGAGGGCGGAGTGAACCTGTTATAATTTGCGCAAACTGAATATTCAATTAAAAAAACACCGTAGGAGTTGTGTTTGTTTTTCTTTTTTTAAGTCGCATTGAAATGTAAGCCTCTCTTCATGTGCTAAATGAAAATATTTCTAATTACTGCCAACGTAAAGGGAGAAAATTTTGAATACATTGTCGCGATTTAATTTCCACCGACACGAAGGCTCCACGTTCCTCATGAAGGAGTCGCCCTCATCTCGCTAAGACAACGTGCTGCCGAGACCGGCTTGCCGCTTAAGAAATTACTCCGACCGCAGCGCCGGGCAATCGCTGCGTCTCGACCACGGCTGCCCAGCGTATGGCCTCTTCTCGAAGCACACTTAGGCTCCCTTCGCGAAAGCGGTAAAACGTGACTAAAGCACCCTTCTCGCATCGAATTTCATTTATCGGACAGCTCTTAGCTTCATTCGCTGGCGCCGTTTGGGTACACACTTCCATAAATGAGCTCTACCGCACTTCAGCCGAAGCTCTTTCTTTTTTTTTTACTTTGCCTGCCATCCTTCTTGAACTTATCGTACCTCCAATACTCCCCCTTCGATGGGCGTATTGCAAAAGGCTGCAGATTCAATTTGGTTTGGTATTGGTAATTCTGGTTAGCCCTACCCAACAGACGCCCCGGGATAATATCCTTAACTCTCGTTTTACATTTATTGATTGGACGTTTATAGTGTACGCTTACAGAAAAAAAAATGAAATCAAAGCTGTGCCATGTTAAACGTTGTTCGTTGATGCAGGGCACGGGTGAATATTGATTTTCAGCAAGTTAGGTTGGACTCACGGAAAAACAGCACGTTTTTTTTACCTCCAATAGAATCAAATCTGATTGATCAAGAAGTGTATTTAAATGCAATGCAGTGCTGTCATAGTGATAGTCGGGTTTTTAATCGGACAGTTGTTGGGGCCATTATCGCGGAGTCTGCTTCTTCGTACCAGCATTGTCGATTACTTTCTTAAAATAAAAAAAAAAATCTAATTTTTTATCTAAGCGGAGACTTGAACCTATTATCTGGAAACTTGTAAACCGTTCACCTTGGATCTTGACAAAGAGGGAGAAAGTAAGCTAGAAGAGCAAAGACGGGCTTTCTAACCAGGCAAAAGCTCAATTTGCTCTCCTGCACTGGAAATAAGTGAATAGGATATACAAAAAGCGAGAGGGAGAGAAGGCGCACTGCATCCACACGTGTGACAATTTCACCAAGCAAGGTGCCACAAGCGAACGGAGTAAGGCGTGGCGGATGTGTTTAGGAAGTTGAAGGGAGATAGAAGCTCATCATAGTAATGAAAGTTCTATTCAGCTGAACGGCGTTGCATATGGCTGACCAAGTCTATTCAAAGCACATGATTTCTTCCACCAGCACCTCCTCCAAAAGTCGTAAGACGATTTATTGTGGACGCAGTAACGAATGTCAGTCACGGTAGCGCTGATCTGTCGGAAACGCAGATCTCGTGCATGGCAGCAACCACAACAAACTCGTCGTCTTCTTCGTCCTCACTACACAAGTACATTGCACTCGAGTTGCATTCTTCTTCAATTCAGATATCTCATGACGCAAATCACCCAGATGTGTCACTTTTTCTTCGATGACCGGATTCCACGTCCCAAACCTGCGAAACGGGTCGTATTCGGAGCTGCTGGCTAATTATGACCGCTACTGACCTCACAAATGGGTATAGTGATCTGCACACACGGGCTTCTTGCTTCCAATACCAATCACTACAGCAGCATCATAATGACCGAGCTATTGCAACGTATGAGGATGATTGTGCACCGATCACTAGTGACGCATCATCGCGTATAGAATGGTTTCACTTTTTGCGCTTGTTTTCTTGTTTTGTTCTCGCTAGGCGGAATTTTGCGCTTGAACCTTCTAGGCTGGACTGTCATTATTCAGTGTCATAACCCCCCCCCCCCCCCCGCATAAAAACAAGTAAACACGCAGATGCCATGTTTCTAAGGCAACCAACTTGCACAGGTAACTCGGCGCACCTTTCCCTTAGGAGCCCTGAACGCGCAAGTTGATCGGAAGCTTTGACTCGCGTTTACTTCGAGGCAGAGGATAGGCTCGTGAGAGTGCTCGGTTGGCCGGTTGGGGAGAGGAGCGAGCGTTGACTGCATAATATGGGCGCCCTTCGAAGTGGAAGCTGCTGTTCCCGCAGGGGCATTTTAGGAGGCATTCGAGGGGGGGAGACTTATGGTGGTGGGGACGGAAGGAAAGGCGGCAAGGGCTGGCGGGCTGGGTGCTGCCGTCCGCTCGGTTTCATCGGGGCAGCCGAGCACGGAAGGAGCGATCGTTAGGCCATTTCATTATGCGTCGCTGGGGCCGGACCGACATGCGTCCGGGAAACTGCGTGCGGCACTGCAACGTTCTCTTCTCCCTGCTCTGCTCGAATTTTCGTTTTGTGCGCTTCACTTACAAACTGTCTCTCTCGCACTACTTCTCAGCACACTGCCTTTACTCTCTCCCTTCGTGCGCGCTCTCTCTTCCCAACACTTCTCCCATATGCCTGGCGTTTGCCGGTGCTGCTCGGATGGCAATGTCGACGAAATTGTGGCGCTCCAACAAGACCGGCCCATGCAGCTCACTCTGAGCGCCTCGCAATCGCATCCATAATTCAAAAGCGTCTAGCCGCGAAACGCCTGATCCACGCGTGGTGCACGCGCGGCATAAATATTGCCTTCGACTAGCAGTGCATTTCTGCTCGCGAGAGGGCGTCCGCACAGTGCTTTGCGCCTTGCGTCGAATGCGGCCATCGTAAGGAAGCCAATATGAGTTCCAGATGGATACACTACGTGACCGCTGAAGCCGCTTTTTAGCAGTTTAGAAAGGATGGGAAGTACACCTTATGCGTTATAACTTAGAATCAAATTACTCTTATTAAAAAGCTTGAAACTATCCAAAATCGTGCAACCAGATTCATTTATTCTGACTATTCCTATCTTAGCAGCGTCACCGAACTAAAATCTCAAGCTAACATGGTTAACTTAGCCTCACGCCGCAAAATTTCAAGACTGTGTTTGTTTCACACATTTTATCATGCATTGCACCTAAACCATGTTATCGTTCCAGCCCATCGTCTTTCATGCCGTATCAGCCATTCGAAAGCGGTTTATCCACCCCGTGCGCATACCACTGTCCATCACTCTTCATTGTTTGTGCAAACATCAACAGAATGGAACGATCTTCCTGCTGACATCGTGCACCACTCCAGCATCGCCCATTTCAAAGAAGCCATCGAACAAATCATCTGTTTGTGAACTGTCTACCCCCTCATGTAACACCCCTTGACTGGGGCCCTTGAGGTAATATAAATAAATAAATAAATAAATAAATAAATAAATAAATAAAAAATACGCGTGGACGACCCCTCTCGCAGTCCTAGAGTGTTTAATGTTGTAAAGTTTATTTTAGTTCGTTAGTTTGCAGCTGCGTATTCGTTATGAAGTTCAAGCGGGACCTGTAATGCAGACCGTATATGCATCCCTGCAAATCATGCGACCTGGTGTGCTGAAGTCCCGCACGCCGCAGGTGGCGTCGGCGAGCCACTTGTAGCCCAGGGCATATCTCTAAAAGGTGGTTCATGTCTGCTTGAAATTCACACCTATGATATCCGGCTATCTTGGTAACGGCTGTATCGTGTCGGTTTCTATAAGACCATCACCACTAGTAACGAAGTCAGTGCAATGTGCTCGCATTTTGCGTTTGATGGCCTGCCAGTAAACAAGGAAGCAGCTTGTTCATTTGACAATCTTTTTACTTAGTTTATTCGGAAGCTTCATAGTTATATGTTAAATGGGTTATTGCGGCATACTATGACTTGCGGGTTGGCTAAAAACTCATTTTAATTTTTCTCAGCCTCCCCCCCCCCCCCCAACCTCCCTTTCCACTCAGCCCCCTCCTCCAGGAAAATTTATTGTTTCCTGAGCGAAATTCGAAATTTCTCGCATTCTGGAAATAATCTTGAGTCTTGTCGGTTTAATGTCGTTCGGAGAGTATGTCAACGGATGACATAAGGAGTACAAACACGCCGGATTTACCTATTAAGGTAACGGTATTCGCTAGTGATGTCCGATGTAGATTCGAACGCGTGATGAGCGAGTGAGGCGACATTTTGCCCAGTCTCTGCGGCATGCAGCGTGAATTGCGGGTGAAAAACCCGCACACCAGAAGTGGCAGCAGGACGACGAAGAGAATCGGAGACAAGATCGATGCTTGGCTCTGGTGACCACGACCTCCCCCGCGGGCAATCAAAACATCGTTAGGAGCCACGCATGGTGCCCTTTCCAGTCGAGATCTACTCTCGCTATCCGGAAGAGGCATGGCAGAGGAACACAAAAAATGAAAGAAGGTTGCTCAGCGCAGTTCGGCTTTACACAGGAGACGTGCTCTCTTAGGCTTAACGATACGCCCCGTTCTCGTGACATGTGATCCCTTCGGGACCCGGTGGCGATCGAAAATGGTAGATAATTTGCTGAATGGAAACCATACGGGACACGCTTTTTGCCTGGAGCATCTCATTTCTTATCTGGCGAACAAAAAAAAAATAAGTACGCGATTTGGGAGTGTGGAAGCAACGATACATTGACTTCTCAGATATTGTTAGTACTGCGGTACCTCGAAGTAAGCTTCGATTCGCGGTTTGCTGGGGAAAAAGTTTCTAACATCGGATGGCTGTCCTCGGTGTTGTTACCCCAGAGTAGTCAATTGGACCGCGCTGTTCTAAGGAAGTGCTCTGCTCTAACTGCTTTGAAAATACAAGCCATCCAGACGACAGTTACTCAGCATTGGCTACCTGGCGTTCTCCTCCAGTATCGTGAATGAGGACGTACATCAATAAGTTTTGCTTGTTTATGTTTTTCTGTTAATGATTGTTACTACGTAGCAATATGCCGCTGCTACTTTTTGCATCTCTGATTCCAGCTTAATATTCTGCCTTTCCAACGATTTCTCGATACGTTTAATTTAGTATTGATGAAAACACTGCACGAGTGACCTAATGAGCATGTAGACAATTCAAGTACGTCTAACATATTGAATATCTTTGGCAATATCGAAAGTTGTTTACCTCTAGTCACTGTGAATTTCGTCTCTAAGGCTTAATTTAGCATGAAAGCATGGGTAGGGTCAGTGAAGCGTTTAGATATGGAAAAAATAGCTTGGCTTTTTCCCAAATCTTACATTCATTAGCATGGTATGTTCTAACGAGCGCATAGGAACCATTTACACTCACTAGCTGTTGACATGAATTATGTCCCCAAAATATTTACATCTGGAGTATTCCAATCCGAGATAATAATACTTTCCCGAATGTGACTTCATGACATGGACTGCTCACACAGGCGTCACTAAACACTGAAATTCGGCCAGTCTCCATTATGAACCGCGTCATCTCGCACCTACTTCTAACTAATGATGACCGTTTCTTTAAATATCTAACTAATGATACCGTTTCTTTAAATATAGGTGTGCACTTACATCTGCGGCAATGAGGGGAAAGAAAACCGCCAATAGCAACTCTGTTTACATTGTTACTACGTTTACGAAATCCACCATTTATGAATCTACCGGTCTGTCTGATATAGCACTTTCCACAAGTAAGTGGAATCCGGTATAGACGACACACGTGCTGCATTCAACAAACTTGTTTCTATGCTTCTTTTTGCATACCGTCTCTGTTACCTTGTCTAATCTTGTGCTTCTGCGCAGGCTCACCAATTAATTGGGCGCTGAAAAAAAACTTGATTTTTGTCACATGCTTCTGCGATATTCTTTATCCTCTGAGAGAACTTATGTATGTATGGGATGACGGCAATGTTTTTTTTTTCTGCTTGAGCTCGCCCTATCAGCATCCTCGCACCCTTTTTCTGGCGCTTTTCTGAGCAAGTCTTCTGCAACTGACACGACGAGGCTCTTAGAGTAACCGGCGTCGCTTAACCGCGAGACCAGTTGTCCGAAGCTTTCATTCATGATGCACTGACATGACTTCTTTAGTGCCTCACTGAAGCACATTTTCGTGATTCCCTGTTTTACTAGTTTGGCATGTGCGGAGTGAAACTGTAAAAGCGGCCTATTTGCTCTCGATTGACAACGACAGCGCATCCTTCCACCAAAGATTTGAAAGTTAATGTAAAGATTGATTTGTGGGGTTTAACGTCCCAAAACCACCATTTGATTATGAGAGACGCCGTAGTGGAGGGCTCCGGAAATTTTGACCACCTGGGGTTCTTTAACGTGCACCCAAATCTGAGTACACGGGCCTACAACATTTCCGCCTCCATCGGAAATGCAGCTGCCGCCACCGGGAATCGAACCCGCGACCTGCGGGTCAGCGGCCGAGTACCTTAGCCACTAGACCACCACGGTGGGGCGAGTTAATGTAAAGAAATCTAGTGCTTCCGACTGCGCACAGCGCTTTCATTTCAGATGAGCTTGGAATGCCGGCCTCAACAGTCGTCACACCAGCAATACTTTAAGACATTAGTGAAGGTTTCAGGTGGCAGTGCCTTATGTGATAGGATAAAACTTCTCCGTCTTTCAGTTCCTCGGTGTCGTTTTTCGTAGCACGGCTCTGTCTCTAACACTCTCTGAGTCTTTTCCCCCATCATTCTTTGTCTGCCTTAGCTACTGTTGGCAAAATAAAGTTTTGTCTTCGATTACATTCATTTGCTCCTCTCATCTGCCTGTCCCGCTGCTTGCCCAGACTTGTGAAAGTTGTGTAAAAACTTAGTGTTCTTGCTGCTTAGTCACAGTTTAATGACAGGTCTAGCAGTTTTAAGTAGGTAATACAACAGGCGCTGCTCTCTGTCTTTATAGCAGTGTTGCAAACGCACAAACTCCGGTTCGATGGCTCATGCAACATCAAGGACCAGAAGAAACATAACACCTTCTCCAGGCATCTCACGTAAGTTGAGCTTAAAAAGGGGGACGTCGCAATGGGTAGGTGGTTAATGACGCTCATTTGGTAGTGTCTTTTTTCTCGAGATAAGTGTCACTCTAGTGGGGCGCTTCGAATTGTCTCTCTCTTTTCCACGAATACCTCAAAAGCTGAGAAAGACGTCGTCTCCAGTGGCAGCACAGTGCGAAAAAAAAAAGAACTTAGACACACTATATATATGGACTAAAACAAACACGAGAACGATATAAGGTGGCTACAAAAGCGGGGAGCTTGCACAGGCGTGGTGCGAAGGCGAGCAACTTGAGACGGGCAAACACGAACTCCAAACAAGTCAGCAACGGGCACCGGAGAATGGAGTGGACAGCGAGGGGCCCGTCTCTGCTCGACCCTTACCTACATGACGCAACAGCTACACACGACGTTGACCGCCTATTCACTTTATATCTATTTTTGTACCGGGTTAAGGCATGCCCTTTAACAAACAAGGCAAAGCAAGTTTCCTCAATGTGAACTCATTGCGGCAACATCGCGTTCACTGTCACGCCACCCGAGCCCTTGGATGGCTTGACAAAGGCCCATGGTCCTTCATGCCTTGGCCAATGGCGACAAAGGGGAGGCTGCATGACGCGTCGGTGCCACGTCTAGTTCCGAAGTGGCCAAAATGTTTCGTAATCTCTGTAATTGGTTCTCTTGCGAAGGGTCTAGACTAGCGATCCATATGTCCTGGCGACAGACGTATAGGACGAGGTCCTGCAGACCATCCTAATATCACAGCATGAAGGGGGAGACAGCTGGAATGCGTTTAAGGCTGGCGCGTATACTTTTAACGTAGATAATTCAGGCCACCATTTTTACATTTATGCTCCTTTTAGAGATTTTTTTTTAACTTAGGAGGGGTCCTACTGGCTACTGTAGAAAGCACAGATAGCCGGAGAATGAGCAAGTAATGCCCATAATTGTGTGTGTGCCGGGCTGATATGTGCTCATCTTGTGAATGCGACAAGCTTGCTTCCATTTAATAGAGTTTCTGATTAAACGAGTTGGGGAAACTCTGAAAATCTCGTTATGTTAGGACAGCTATATACGCTAGATACGACGTATGTCGCAAGGCAATGGGCAGTATGCTTGAGTTAATACTGTTGCACCTTCTAGCTATCATGCCCGCAAGAGATACTACGTACTTTTGCCCCCTGATCAGGACAGAACAGGAGGCAGGATCAGTTTTCAAGTTCAGCGCTGACATCTAACCGTGATCATCCATTCTACGCAAAGCTCTGTATGCCGGCATTACTACATATGGTATTCGGGAAAGCTTGCTTTGACTGGCATATTTACCGGCGCTGCCAGGCAGATAAGAGCGTTAGGCCTGTCAAATTATTGGACATTGTTGTGCAAGGAAGGTTTCAAACCTTTTCTCGTTTTGTTCGTTCTGGGTGAGCATCCCAAGTTGAAATAAAGACATGGCTTGTGTGGTAAATCCTGTCGCTGAATGTAGATGCTGCACAGCGTAGATGAAGCAAGAAGAATAAGCAGAACACGGTACTCTTATTCGCTTTGTGAAACCGCAGAAATAAGAATCGTAATGAGTCAGTGTGCTTATACTGTTCAGATGGGAGACTTTGGCGAGCGGTCGTAAAGCCCAACCGCTGCCTCTCTTGGCAGTAGTTGATACGGTAGAGAACTGGGCGAGAGCCAGCTTTCTAAATAAACCAGCTGTCTCGCATGAAAAACAAGCAAACAAAAAACATGCCTTTAGAAAAGGAGAGAAAACTTGAGAAGCCAGACACCATATCAGGCAGTGGAGGGTGCG
>NC_134703.1:3662500-3692500 GCF_043290135.1 Rhipicephalus microplus
ACGCAAACGTCGCGTGAACTTAAACAAAAAGGAAACAAAGGACGAAAATGGCGTTTTTTGTGCTCCTTTATGTACAACGCAACACTGCAAGAGCGGCGGAGAAATCGCAAATACAGAAGGGTACGGATCTAAATAAAAAACCACTTGAAATTTCGGGGCAAACAACCAGAAGGTCTCGGCCCCAGAAGGCCGATTTACGCGCTGTTCGCGCAACGGGATAAACCTTGAGCTTGGAAAACCGTTTCAATTTGCATAGATATTCGCTATTTTCGACTGCTTTTCGAGAGCCCTCACCGCGAAGAAGCGGAGTAGTGTTTTTTGTATTTGTTTATCATTTTGCGCACCAAAGCGGAGGCGGCTGCGCAAGAACCCACGAGAATCAAGTAAAGAAACAAAGCAAAAGAACAAGCGCAAGAGACGTGACGGCAGCACCAAGCCACGCAACAGCGGCGAAGGCAATGGAAAATGGCGCGAAGGCTGCCCGCAAGAGAAAACAACCAACAACCACGGCGTCATCCGAAGCCACAAGACGCGAGGTTGGCCGCTCGCGTAAGAAGAGCGGATCTCGAAGTCAGCAACGCCCGAAAGTGGTTCGGGGAAAGGGGGGGAAACGAGGGTAAGAGAAAGGATTGAAACCGTGGTTTGGACGCGCAGCTTGAAGCCTCGGATGCGAAACTAACAAAGACTCTGCGCCGAGCGCCATAGTCTTTTCTGCCTTCCTCCGCCGCATTTCCCAACGGACCAAGCGGCGGCGAACACTGAGAGTTGGTTTCGTTGCGTATAGGCCCGCCCGGGTGTTCTCGGGATATGTCTCGTCGCTTTTGACTCTTGCGCATGCGCGAATGTAGAAATAAAGTAAGAAAACGCGAGAGAGGTTGGGAATAAAGAAACGCCACTACGCTTTTCTCTCTCTTTCTCTGTCACACAGTGGTGCGCGCAGAAGAAAGCCACGCCAGGCATTGGTGGCACACTCATGCAAACCGACGCTGCAGAGGCGGTCGAGGAATTCAGCGCAGCCCAGGCTGTCCCGGTTACGCGCTCTCTAGCGAGAATCGTTTATTCTCGCATTCTTCCGTTATCTCCCAAGCAGTCCCATTTCGCTTCTCCTTTCTCATCTTTCCTTCTCATCCTTTTGCAACTCTCGTATATTCGGGTATAAAAGAAAGTGGTATACATCGGGAAGGCTCGAAGGCAAGCAAACGATTCTCGCCGGGTCTTTAAAATTGGACTCTCGCCACCGGTGGTGCGTAGAGCAACGAGCACAAAACGCCACAAGCAAGCAAGAACAGCGCTATAGCAGGCACGTAGTGCGTGAGTGCGTATTGTGACGACCCAACCGGGAGCAACAACGGCTCGGTGTGTGTTCGCGCATCGGCCGCAGCCGCAGCCGCAGCCGCAGCCAATGCTGCAGCTGTCGAATGCAGGCATCCTATAGCGGCTTTGCAGTTTGCGGCCTTGTGCTTTAGTTTTAATAACAAGTATAAAAAAGGCTTTCTTTTCCTTTTCTTTCGCGTGCGTGCTTCAGAGAAGAGTGATTTCTGTGCTCTTTGTTCCGTTAACATTCTGGCGATTTCTTTTTCCTCCGAGCTTGGTATTCGCAAAAGCCCGTTATACCGAAATTTACTTTATGGTTTATTCCTTGTTCTTCCACCATCACTCAATGAAGGCCGCCTTTGACATGTTTCGCCACTGGCTTTGCGCAGTTGTGCAACCGAATAGAAGCTCAGGAAGCTCTTAAGTTTTGGAGAACGCCGCTTGTCAGAGTAAGCAATATTTTCGCCCATTTCCCCCATACGTATTACTTTTTTGCATGTGAACAAGGTGAACGAGATATATTTGAGAGTATTGTTCAGAGTATACTCAGAATAAAGGACGAGAACAAGGTTTTGCAGAAATTTTTACGCAGTGGCTTACGCATGGCGCAAAGGAGCCAGTTTGAAAAGAGCGTTATATTATGCTGTCGAGCTTTGTTTATTTACTTTCTTTGTCGCAATCTATTGGCCTTGCATGCGACAAATCACAAGTTTCAGGCTGGCTGTACATCTGTACAAAGACAGCACAAGGTTTTTTTCTTTTTCGCGCGCATATATTATAAGACAAAATGATAATAAACAAGCTCAGACCTTGACAACGCATCTATTAGCGTTTTGTAACCACATGTGCGATGGTAGCCTCGGAGTTGTCATTTTCTATATCTAATCCTGTCGAACAGCCGCTGTTAATAAACCATATCGAAATGCAACCTGCTTAATAAATTCTTTCTTGTTACACTCGCTGCAGTGGGGTGCCTGACGCTGTTAATTTGAAGAGTTTCTTTTGCCTTAATTCACGTGGGTGGACATGTGACACAGTTGCCGAAATAAATGCAAGCCTGAACATTTTTTGCACGATGGATTGCAAAAGCAACTTGCGGACCGTGTTGATCATGAGCCCCAATTTATGCACTGTTCAGACTTTTTTACCAGCCTGTCACGAATGAGCTACGTTGGAGGTACATGACAAGAAAAAAAAAATATCAGTGTAGATGACTGAGGCACAAAACACATTTTGTGAAACGGGAAGAGCAGAAGAGAAGACAAAACAGCACCTGCTCTTTTGCTCTTCTCGTTTCATGAAATGTTTTCTGCACCTCATTCGTCGGCACCAGGTAAGCATCATGGCGCCAAAAAAAAAAAAAACACAAGTACTTTTCTGAAAAGAAAACATCGTCCACACATTCACAGCCAGAAACTAAAATGCAAAATACATACGGATTTCCTACAAAGAGAGCTTCTATTCGATAAAACTTTGTCCCGGTACATGAATTGTATCCGGTATCAACGCCTTTCAAGGGCGGTCGCTACGCCATCTGAGCTGGTCAAAGGTTAGTAAGTTATTGAGTGCAAGAGAATCAGCAACCTTAATGATTAGTTTTCTTGAAAGCCGGCACAGCGGGAAAGCTAATATATATATATATATATATATATATATATATATATATATATATATATATATATATATATATATATATATATATATATATATATATATATATATATATATATATATGCGATACCATGTGAATTTTTCAGTAGAAAGGTGCTTCTTCCTGCTTCAGGGTTAAAAAAAGCATCCTGGTATAAGCGTGACCACAATTGACTAAGCTTTCATCAGCATGAACTTCACAGCAGCTCGCGGTAATGATCTATAACTGGTGTTAATTGGAAGCACTCTCTTCCAGTGCATTGAAAAAAAAAAATAAAGAAGTGATTTTCTCACAACCTCGCTGGCTGTGATGCATACATCACGGCTGGTCATTACAGCGGTCTCGAAATCGCAATCAAACGCGTACATCGCTTGCGCGAAGGGAATTCCTCAACCATAGAGTTTCCCACAATACTAACTGGAGGGAACTCTGGCGCTAGTGTCTATGGGAGCTGCAACGCACGGCACTTCAACGAGCATGGGAATGATGGGTAGTACACACATTTGTCAAATTTTGGTACTCCTGGCCTGCTTCTGGTTCCGTGTGTGTTCGTGTGGCTTGGAGCTGTTTTTTCACGAGAACATAAATTAGCGAATGTTCACCGTTTGTGCTTCACAACCTTATTCTTTTAAGCTTACTATTTCGAATCAAGTCCCTAAGTTCAAATGGGTTCGTTCTTTCTTTCAAAAGAAAACTGAAACACAGCAATAAACAAAGCCGCAAGTACGATTCGCCGCCCGCAAGTACGAAGACTGGGCAAGTGTGTGTACTACCTATCATTCCCATGGTCGCTGAACGATAGCAGCGCCAGAGTGCTCTCTAGTTAGTTTTGAGAAACTCTATGCCCGCAACAAGCGAAACGCTGCGTTAGTTTTCTCGGCAGGACCCGAACGATGGATTGCAAAATCGATGCTAAATGTCCGGTTGCGTGGTCGGGTACATCGAATCGCCGAGTGGGCTGCAATTCACGCGGGGACGCGTATCGCGGCGCCTCGTGGCCGGATAAGTTGCTGTAAGCGACTGCACCCTCCACTCTTTGCGCAAATAGCTCGTATTACGTAAGACTGAAGGCCACAGGAGACCTAGATTGTCGATTTGATCTCACGAACAGGCATACAACTAATCGGTGTGTTGACACGTATTATCTCTAGCGTATACAACGACATGTAAGCATTTACTGCTGTCACCTTGTCATGTTCTGTGTTCCCGCGATTTGCACCTGTAACTTTCTCTCGAAGAGCTTCAATATTGAAAGGAAGTTCTGCTGACTGACGCCTTCTTTGTTTAATGGATGCGAGCATGTAAGAGAGAGAGAGAGAGAGTGAGAGAGAGAGAGAGTGAGACAGAGAGAAGCAAGGAAAGACCGGAAGGTTAACCAGGTGCACTCTATGTTCGTTATCCTGCACAGTGGAAAGGGATAAATGGGCAAAAAGAACGACAGAAGAAAAGGATATTGACTGAAACAGAATCACGGGCACAATTGGTGGAGCACATTAAGGCCTACTGGTGGTGGCACTGACATGTTGAATTTAAGAACGTCATTAACGCTTTTGTTGCCTTCTACGCCTCCGATGCACATGTGAATGCTCCCAGAAATTCGGGCTACAGAGAATGACTTAGTGCTGTGAAAAGGTTGTCCGGTGCGCTGTCATTATTTGGGCTTTTCTCGTATATTAACGCACCTGAGATTTCTCGCAGGAGGGGCAGCTAGAAAAGAAAGCGCTGCATTCAAAGTAAGGTGGGTTTAGTGTCAAGTTAAAATATCGGAGCTGCGCTGGGCGCTGGCGTGGTGATACATAAAAACCGTGGACTTGGCGAAGGACGCCAGGTTTACAAATTGAACAAGGCAGCGTCCACCACTGATTACTTGTTTTGGAGCAAAAGCGGAGTGTAGCAAAAGGGAACGAGAGATACAGATAAAAAACAAAATAAAAGAAAGCCCCGAAGTTTCTTCCCGCGTCGCGAAAATTCAACTTCGCAGGTTCTCGGGCGACGTTGAGTTTGCGTTCCGAAGGGTTCTTGAAACGGGAAGGGCGGACTCTGGAATCGAATTCTCGTTCCCCGCCGGCACACTTTTCAATCATTCTCACTCATTGCGTGAGACAAAAAAGGATGATAGTAAGAAACAAAAAAGAAGCCCAGGTGAGGAAAAGTTTGTGATAAGACGGCCAGGTGGCGATGTATTTTCTTTTTTTCTTTTTTTCCGCCTTTTTTTTTTCTAATCCGCAGTATTTAATTTTTTGGAATGCTCTCAAATGAAACCCCGTGACTGTGCGTCGTTTTATTTCACAATTCCTCTCTTGACTTTATTGAGCGAGGAGTAAAAAACGCCAGGGTAATGCCCTGGCGTTTTTTACTCTGCTGCCCCTTCTCCAGCATTTTCGCTGCGCCTGTGGCGACAGGTAATAATTTCGCTGATACGAGCACGAGCTTCCAGAATAACGTCGGCCCGTCGTATACTTGTTGTTGTGACGGTCGTCGCGCGCTGCTTTGCTGCAGTGACTGTAAACACTCAACGGGAGAGCTCACGCTACAGTTAGCGCTATCTTTATAGGGGCGGATGAGACGAGCTGGGACTGACGTATTAGTGATTATGAACGAACGAAATCGCAGCACAACGATAAAGGTTGCACGGAGCATAAGTAACACGCTTCGTAAACTCTCCCTGTATAGCTGTATGAGCCGGACAAGTAACGCCATCAAAGCCGTTCATTTTGAGCCGCAAACTACATAAACGCTATATGTACTGCCGTGTAGCTCGCCGCATTCTGTTTGTGGGTAAGTAGCAGCACGTTGCGATCAGTGATGAGGTTTTGCGGCGTTGGCCAGTGCTTTGCTATATGCTTCCTGATGGTAATGTTCTGTCTAAAAAAATAATGGTCGAGAAGTGCTTCCGTATTGCAAGCAGTACACGAGTTATTATGGTAAACAAAAGTCACATTGTTCTTTAAAGACGATAGCCTTTCTTGGGGACCTTGGACGCAAGCATTTTGGTCTGTCTGTCTGTCTGTCTGTCTGTCTGTCTGTCTGCCTGTCTGTCTGTCTGTCTGTCTGTACGTTTGTCTGTTTGTCCGTCCTTAACGGTACCCTAAAGGGCGTCAAAGTGACCAAACGATACCCCAAACGGCCGACCCCATCCGCAGCGCCCACCTATATTGCTAAAGATTCAGCGTTCATACTTGTGCGTTTGTCAATTAAAAAGTAACTATTGCGCATATCTGAGGCGCCATAACAACACGTCAATATTCCGTATGTGTGTCTCTTACTAGAAAAGGCATGCATAAGTATTTATAACAACCGTAGCGTTTGTCACGCTGCGCTGACCAGGCAAAGTTTGCACGAAAAGGCAAGTGCTTCCAACGCTTTGCTAAGACGACATGGTGTTGGCACCTACCCGTCACCTTGCGTTCTACACCTGATCACCTCCGAGACGGGCGCGCAGGGCGCGTGCGCTTCGTTTTCCAAGATAACTGCCAGATAGCGGTCATGTCTCACGTGTCACGTGACTTACAGCGCTCGTTCGCCTCCACTGAACGCTTGAGGCACTCTAACGCAGCGCCTCCAATATACCATTCACAAATTTTCTTGCGAGAACATCAAATAAACATTTTGTTCACTCTCTCCAGACGCAAGACAATCGTCTTTCGACGACCTTTCCAGTGTAACATGCAGATACGGGGCCAGTTTTTCTGCTGGAAGCTGTCCAATAATGTTACAAGAGCCTACTGTAAGGCAAAAACAAGTGCATCTATAAAACCTATCCACCTTCGTCTAATGCTTGTGATGTTCGTGTGTTTTATGCTGGTTCTGTTTAAGTTTTGTAGCTTCGATTATGTAATGTGCCCTCATGCCGGTACATGTAGGTGCATGTATGCTTGATGTGTACAGGAGGGCTTCTAGGGTTGCCTAGTTTGGTTTCCTGTATGGTTCAGCCTAATGTTGCGAATGTGCACTAACTGCTCCTCCATTTTCTTTCTGCTACCTTGTCAAAAGCCCTTTACATCGATTCAGCGCTGGCCACACACGACCGCCTAGGAGGAAGTAGAATGAAAGCAGAGCGAAGGAAACTGGTAGCATTAACCAGACAGGTCTGTTATCTTGAAATAGCGGGATATCTCTTATAATCGCACATGACTGGACATGAAGAGGCATTACTTCAGTGTCGCGTGCATAAGCAAGTAGAGAGAATTCCGTTCATGAGTGATGTGCTAGGTACAGTAAAGTCTTTAAGGTAATTCACGTGTTCTCGTTTTGTCGCTAGCATCACATCTATGCTGAACGCAATTCAACTCGATGGCCGTTACGGTCAGACCCTTCGCCAATGCAGGTGGTACTGGTTTAGAAAACTGACATTTTTTTCTCTTTTACACTGAGTGGCGGAAGCTTAAAGATCGCGGTGAAATGCCGAGGGCTTTGGATAGCACAATTTCAAAGCTTAATAAATCGATCGTTATACTAGGCCCGAGTTATCATCGTTAAAATTCATGTGTGTTAACAGAGAGCCCCAACAGTAATTGTTGGCTCTGCGTGCCCACGCTGAAGAATATAATACACCAGCGTGTTTGAATCGGCTTCAGTGTAGACTAAGCCAGCGGGGACGTAGCTTCACGCAAACCATCTTGTTTTGATTTACTTTTTCTTCGTCTTTTTCTTTTCGTTTTTCCCCCGCGAGTGTATACCGAATTCATACGAAGTGGCTCTTGCGAATCTCTATGTTGTGTGGCCTAGCTATTGGCTTTCCGTTTTCTAGAGGACCACACACTCTGATGGCTACAAACGAGTACATTTTCATGCCATAGCAAAACTATGCCTTTAGTGGTCCTCGAAGGACAACCCTCAGAGCCCTCGCTATGGAATTCTCGAGGCATATGCCCATCATAGAATGGCTTGTCCCTTCAATCACAATAGCGACCGCATTCGCAATCTCAATGAGGATTGGTGGGGCTTAACGTTTCGAAACCACTGCATGATTATTAGAGACGCCGAAGCGGACAGCGTCGAATATTTCGACCACCTTGGGTTCTTTAACACGCATCTGACAATAGGTACGCGGGTCTTGAGCAATTTCGCCTCCATCAAAATACTTGCAACATCGCTGTCGAGCAATGTGGGCTGTGATTCGGAACGGTGACGCTGACTGCCTGTTAAGGTGAACTTGTTGGCTAGTTGGTAAAATATATAGTAGGGGAAACATTTCGAAAGACGAGGACAGTAAGGACATTACGTGCGGTTGTACGCGTGTCTTACGTTCAGGGTATTTCGCGCTGTTTCTTCTATGCTATTCATAGGGACCTGGTAGCTCGGGAAACTATAGAGGAAGGCTGACTCTAGATGCCCTGGCATACGGCTCATGTATTTCATATCGAATATAAATATTTAAATCAATCAATCATTCAATCAATCAACAAGTCAATCAATCAATCACTCAATCAATCACTCTCGCGCTCCATTTTCATGGTACTGATTTATCACTGTGTGTGCACGTTGTGCTTTGGGCAATTGAAGAGCGCGTGACGTCTGGGACAGTTGAAGTAGTACAGACGGAGACATCATGACTTATGTATTACAGTTCGCGGGTAGTGCACGTTCCCATCAAACGAATTTCGATGCAGCATCACTTATTAAGCGATAGCGTCGAACCGACTTTGGCCTCCGCCGCGACAACTGCTGCCCTGACGACTGTGCTGGCTTATTAACTCGCATATATATATATATATATATATATATATATATATATATATATATATATATATATATATATATATATATATATATATATATATATATATATATATATATATATATGAGATATAACAGACAGTAATGCCAAGGAATGTACAGGGGAAGTTATTAGAACCAATGGAATGTAAATAGGAAGAAAGCAAAGTGGATGAAAAAACAACCAGCCGTGAGCAGGAATCGAACCTACGACCTTCGAATAACGCGTTATTCGAAGGTCGTAGGTTCGATTCCTGCTCACGGCTGGTTATTTTTTCATCCACTTTTCTTTCTTCCTATTTACATTCCATTGGTTCTAATAACTTCCCCTGTACATTCCTTGGCATTACTGTCTGTTAGATCTCATTAATATTGTGTTAAAACACGGATAAACGAGCCCTTAGGTACACACTTCTTTCCCTTATTCATTAACGAGGGTCTCGTACTGGCAGACTTGGTGTCATTAGGTTGTATACGAGGGACTATTAATCAGCTGCCCGCTCATAGTAAGTTCACGTGCTACGTGACGCCAAACATGCGCATAAGAGTGTTTTCACACTCGTCGCTTGGCTTATAGATGGCGCTGACTGTCACTCCTACTTCTAAATTCACATATAAACCCAAAAAAGTGGATGGAGGGAAGGCCGCTGTGGTAGCTCAGTGGTTAGAGCATCGAACGCGTTATTCGAAGGTCGCAGGTTCGATTCCTGCTCACGGCTGGTTATTTTTTCATCCACTTTTCTTTCTTCCTATTTACATTCCATTGGTTCTAATAACTTCCCCTGTACATTCTTTGGCATTACTGTCTGTTAGATCTCATTAATATTGTGTTAAAACACGGAAAAACGAGCCCTTAGGTATACACTTCTTTCCCTTATATATATATATATATATATATATATATATATATATATATATATATATATATATATATATATATATATATATATATATATATATATATACTGACACTGACGAAGGCTGGCCCACCAGCCGAAACATATGTGATTAATAAAAGTGTTGCCTCGTACGTCGTGCTTTCTCGCTTCCCTTTTTGCTACGGAGCCAGTGCGCTTCCTTCCTCACTACGTCTCTCTCTCTCTCTCTCTCTCTCTCTCTCTCTATATATATATATATATATATATATATATATATATATATATATATATATATATATATATATATATATATAGTAATCGATTCTGGGATTTTACGCACCAAAACAACCATTCATTCTGAGTATGAGGCATGAATTCTTTGTCTCTTGTACTCCTCTAGCCACCCGTCCTCTTCCTGTAAGTATTGCTCTGCAACGACGACAAATATTATTATTCATATCATGGGGGGGGGGGTGCTTACCCTATTCCTCCGAAAAGTATTACATAATGAATTGCAGTGGGAGACTGTTTCGCGCACCCTAAAACCGGACGTGCAAGAGGCCATCATGGCTTGGGCAGAAAAGTTTATGGAGAACTACCACGTGTTGCAACCTCCTCTTAATTCCATACCTTTTCCCCTTAAAGGAAAAATAAAGCTTTACCTGCCTACTTACCTAAATACACGAATTCCTGGCATTTTAACCTCCATCGAAAATCCTGCCTCCACGGGTGCGATTGGACCCACGACCTTTGGGTCACTGGTCAAGAACCGTGACCACAGTGCCACTGTGGAGGCCATGTTTCAGTGGGTGCTATGGGGAAACTAGGATGAACGGCTACTAGTAGTCAGAAGCGTAAGTTGAACAAAAATAAAACTAGGCTAACGCAGGTACTGTTATGATGAAGTGAATCGAACTGTTAACTTCCGTTTCCACTGCCGCTCCGCCGCGGTGGTCTATTGGCTAAGGCACTCGGCTGCTGACCCGCAGGTGGCGGGTTGAAATCCCGGCTGCGGCGGCTGCATTTCCGATGGAGGCGGAAATGGTGTAGGCTCGTGTGCTCCGATTTGGGCGCACGTTAAAGAACCCCACGATGTCGAAATCTCCGGAGCCCTCCACTACGGCGTCTCTCATAATCATATGGTCGCTTTGGGACGTTAAACCCCACATATCATCGTTTCCAGTGCTGCTACGTTTCAACTTATAGGGTCGAGCTCTGTGGCTCTACGGAACTCCTACCAGATACCAAGATAACAGGATTGTTAGGCCTTTTATCTTTTACCTCGTTCCTTTTTTCCTTCTAGATCAAAGCCGGTGACCATACAGAGATAGCGGAGTGCAAGCACGATTCTTGTGGCTTTTGACGAAGCCCCGCAGCCAGTGGTGCGGCTCTATGCCCGCGTTGCAACCCGTTGGTCGTCGTTCCTTTTTCATTCTGTGCCCTGCCACGAGACGGTGCCACTGGTCGTCACCGTGCACAGCATTAGAGCCCAATTTGCGCTCGCTAATAACGCGGCCACCGATGGCGGCCTCCCTAATAACGCTCCCAGCGTAATGGTCTCTCGCCGAACACCCACTTCACCAACGCAGCCCTGCTTTTTCTATACACGCCCGGTCGGTCCGTCTTTCTTATTTCGATAATCTGTTTTCTAGCCTGTCTTCTCTTTGTGCTTGCTAGCTGGAGCTGTACAGAGATCACGCACACGCACACACGCAGGTATACACACACACAAAAGGGAGCGGGAGTCGACGCCTACGTGGCAATATAGGATCTACAGCCGCGCAGCATCGACGCGCCCCGTTGCCCCCACCAAACGAATTGCATGCAGCATTGCGACTAGCGTCGATTGAGAATTTAATTCCAGGGTAAAGATTAAACCAGTGTCTTCCACTGCTGTTTTTTTTTTCTGAACCATCTTGGCACGCTCGCGATGCTTCCAGCTGCGAATCACCATCGTTCACTAAATTGTTAGAACCATGCAAGGCAGCAAGAAGTCGGTGTTTTTTTCGAGAAATCGCTGCTGCGAAGACAAAAAGACATTGTTTTGTGCCGATAACCAAGGGGCGTTGACAAAATGGTCGGTTTAGAGCATCCTGCATGCGCGCTAAATTGATGAGCTAGCAGGAACAGGAGTTTAAACATGGCGTTAGTTCCATACCTGTCGCCCTCCTCCTTCAGTTAGTTTCTGTCGTCTTCTTTTCCTTTTTTTTGACGTCACGTTTTCGCTCTAATCTGCAAGGTCTTTTGCGGTGTGGTTCTTTAACTTCTCTTTACTATCCATTCATTTATCGACTGTCCAAACGCCCCTTCCCATAGCCATTTCGACGCACCGTTCGCCGTGCACAAATGTCTTCTTTTTTTTTTTTGATGCAGCCTATCGTTTGGAAGTCATTAGCGCCCTGATGGTGGGACGACAGAAAGATCGTAGCGCTGGCAGAAATAATAAATAGCAGCGAGCCAGTACGTTCTTGATATCTGGCGAAGTGCGCTTTTGTGTAAGGTTTTAGTTTTAGCCTCCAACTAGTTTCGTTCAGCTCCGTCTTCGTTTTCGTTTGGATTCAATAGCTCGCTTATTAAAGGCACCTTTTTTGCAATTGTTCTTTACTTTGAATTATAACAAAGCTTGTTACTTGTAAAGCGCGCATCACTGCTCAAAAAAGTGACTATTTAGTAGTTTTAGCTTTAGTAAGATATAAAATGATGAACTAGGTGTGGGAGGCAGGGCTGATAGCTATTGAAAGTAATCGATAACAATCGCGATATCATAATGAGCACTGAAGCAATTAGACTGGTCATACGACTACTATGCTACTCCAGAAAAGCACGGAATAAGACATAAAAAAGTTACATAGATTAAGACCTATTGAGAAGGTTAGTTCTTGACATTCACGTACACAAGCGGACTCACGAAAGCTCTGCGAGACCACCGCGCATCACAATAGTCGAAAATGATTTTCGGGCTGCATTAGAGTGCTTTTTCGTTAGGCGATTGCTTATCTAGCTCTCTCGCTCTCTCTCCCCTGTTTGGTGCTTCTTCCTTTTCTTGCCGCTATGAAAACAAACCGTAATAAAGTAAGCAATCAAATGTAAAAAAAATAAATGACAGAGCGCAGAAACTGCAATTATTAATTATTCCAGTGGTTCATTGTGGGTGGAGGCCCTGTTCAAAAGGCCTCCCGTGGCTACAACGGCTCGCTAAGTGGCTCAGATTTGCTAGTTGCTTTCGAGGGTTCAGCGGTACGCGCCTCTTACGTCGACATGTATTGGATGGGCACAAATGTCCGTACCCAATTGTAGTGAGTCACGTTGTGGCAGGATATGTGCCAAGGAAAGAGGAGGAGTGCAACAATAATTTAGTTACACCTACAACATCAATTAAATATTGTCACGTAAGAGTGAGGGTAGCCCGAAGACAGGAGACCGGGAGGTTAGTAGAAATAGAAGGAGATCCGTTTATTTGGCGGACTTGCGCCCACTAAAGGAAGAAAAGACACACTGGCTTAGCGGGAGGCGAACAGCGCGTTCGACGGCAGTCGGGTAACAGAAATGAACGCAAGGCGCGTTCGACGGCCGTCGGGTAACAGAAATGTCCCACTGGAACGCAAGGCGCGTTCGCTATCCGAGACACAGTCGCCGTAGCGTCTGGCGCTATCTCGTTACCAACGAATGGTCGACGTGCGGGCCATGATCTTCGCAGATGAGTCGCGGTGCATCCTGGGCCACGATAAGGCCACGTGCCGGCGGTATCGGCATGCACAACACTATCCGCAATACGCCTCGCCTCATTGCTCCCCTCCTCAACGTAAGCATCGACCCGATGCTTTGTTTGAAATAAAACCAAAACAAAAGGACAGCCTGTGCGAAAGTAAATGGCAAATAAGCACGAATCACGCACACATAAACAAAACAAGAGATGCAAACAGGGAGCCTCCTTTAGCGCGCATGATAGGGCTTCAAATGGGCGACGTGTACCACTTCTTGTCGTGCGCGGCGTCGTTGGGATGAGCTAGCCCCATCAGGGACCACTTCATAGTCCACTTCACCCACTTGACGGATGACCTTGTATGGCCCGAAATAATGGCGCATGAGTTTCACTTAATCCTCGGCGGCGAACGGGCGTCCAAACCCAGACTTTGTCACCTGGCCTGTATGTTGAATCGCGTCTCCGCAGGTTGTAGCGTCTTGCGTCGTTTCGCTGTTGGTCTTTTATGCGCAGACGAGCAAGCTGCTGGGCTTCTTCTGCGCGCTGAAGGTAGGCGGCCACGTCTAGGTTGTTTTCATCGGTGACGTGAAGCGTGGGGATGGCGGTGATGGAGAACGGCTGGACAAGTACTCTGTATGGCGTAAGTAGTCTTCGATTGCCGGAGGTCGTTGTCCAGGGCGTGGCCGTGGTGCCTGAGATGAGAAGCCATGCAGTCTCATCCGCCTGTAGGGGCAGTGTCGTTGATAACGAGACACAGTCGCCGTAGCGTCTGGCGCTATCTCGTTATCAACGAATGGTCGACGTGCTGGCCATGATCTTCGCAGATGAGTCGCGGTGCATCCTGGGCCACGATAAGGCCGCGTGCCGGTGGTATCGGCATGCGCAACACTATCCGCAATACGCCTCGCGGCAATATGATTTCTTTCTGGTAACTGCTCGTTGCGCATTTAGGATTGTTTATTCAAATTGATATGATGTATGATATGTGGTATATATCATGTCACTACTTCGGATGGGGGTGGAACATCGTTACCTGCAATTACTGATTAGCCTTTCCCACAAGATGTAGTTATTCGGTGTTCTCATGAGTTGCATATGCAGACGTCCATTCACATGTAATTGAGCCAAGAATTTGACACGCTGTAGGTTGAAAAGAGCAGAGATATCAGCCGTCATGCAGACACTGAGTAGTCAGGGTGTCGATGGAGCATATGTAAACATACTTAAAACATGTAAACATCTACAGTGGATCCACAGCCACTATAGTTCTCCATAAAGAAAGCTACAGTATTCCAATAAAGAAGGGTGTAGGGTGGGGAGACAGGATCTATTCAATGCTATTCACCGCGTGTTTATAGGAGGTTTTCAGGGCTCTAGATTGGGAACAGTTAGGGGTACGAGTTAATGGAAAGTATCTTAGTAACTTGCGATTCGCTGATGACATTGCCGTGATGAGTAACTCAGGGGACGAATTACAGCTCATGATTATACTGAACTGGACACGTAAATCAGAAGAGTAGGTCTGAAAATTAATATGCACAAAACTAAAGTAGTGTGCAACAGTCTCGGTGGAAAACAGCTTTTAACGATAGGTGAAGAGACGTTGGAATATGTCTACTTGACAGGTAGTAACTGTGTACCCGAACCATGAGAGTGAAATGAGTAGAAGAATAAGGATGGGGTGGATTACATTGAGCAAGCATTCTGAAGTCATGAATGGTAGTCTGCCACTAATTCTCAAGAAGAAGGTATATAACAGCTCCTTATTGCCGGTACTTACCTACGGAGCAGAAAGAAACCTGGAGGCTTACAAATAAGGTTCAGCTTAAATTGAGGACGACACAACGAGCGATGGGAAGGAAAATGATAGGTGTAAACTTAAGCGATAAGAAAAGGGCAGAATGGGCCAGGGAAGAAACCGTGGTTAAGGATATCATAGTTGAAATCAAGGAGAAGAAATGATCATAGGCCGGGCATGTTGCACGTAGACAGGATTACCGCTGTTCATTCAGGCCTCGCATGGCTAGGCCTTAATGACCAGCTGACTGCATTTCCAGAGAAGGCAAGCGGGTGAGGGGGAAAGATAAAGTTAGGGGGACAGATGAGATTAAGAAGATTGCTGGTATAAAGTGAGAGCAGTATAAGCACAGGACCAAGTGGACATGTGGTTAATAGGAGAGGTCTTGGCCCTGTAGTGCGCGTAGTCAGGCTGATGGTAATGATGATTATGATATTGAAAAAAAAAGGAAACAGATCGACGACATGTTATTACCTGAACACGAGCGAGTTGTCCCTGCGGACGCCGAGGAAGGGCAGCGCGAACGTGGCCACCCAGGCGTCGGTGACGGCGCAGTCGAAGTACGGCGCCGTCCACAGTCCGTCGCGGGCGGCCACCTGCAGACCGCTGGCGACGTCGAGCACGCTGGTGGCGTAGCGCCGCAGCAGCCACGCCGTGTAGTTGGCGCTGGCGAGGCGGGCGAACCACGCGCACTGGTCCACTGAGTCCGCGTCGTACGAGTAGTTTCGGTGGAAGGCGAGGCCCCCGGAAGGGGACGAGTACGCGAACACGCTCAGGACGGGCGCCTCGCGGCCCCGGGGCACCACCAGCAGGCCGCTGCCCAGCACGCCGTCTTCGCTGCGCACGTTCATGCGCGCCAGCGTGTAGTAGAGGTCCTCGCCGTACACCAGCTCGGTGTCGTTCTGCAGCCGCGCCGACAGCGAGGTGAGCAGGTTGGCCGTGCGTACGGCCACCTGTGCCTGGCGCTCCAGGAGCGGTGAGGTGGTGGCGCGCGCGTTTGGCCGCACGCCAAGCGGCGCGAGCGAGACGCGGCTGCACGTTGTCCAGTGCTGTGACTCGTGCACGAGCTGCAGAGCGGCCGACACGTTGCGGCCTCGGCGCACCAGGCTGAGCACGGCGTCGGACCAGCGCGGGTGGTGCGGCGTGGAGGCGCTGGTGGTCGAGGAGGGCTGGACGGCCTGGGGCCAGGCCGCCAGCTGGCCCGCCAGCAGGAGCCAGGCGCAGAGCAGGCGGCGGCGGCCCATGGAGCGCTCCTCAGGGCCCCGACAGCATCGCCCGCCGCGCTGGCCCGCTGCCCTGTGGGAACGAGACAGACGCGTTTGTTCAGGGTTGTGGCTTTTGTAATGCCGCGAAGAAAAACTCTGGCTCTTGTAAAGTTGTTCGAAGAGGGCTAAACCAACGGCCTTGGGTTGCTCATTATGAATCAATGCGAAAATTCTCATGCGGTTGTTTCATTGCACTAATAAGTCTGTTATGAACAAGAGGCATATGCTTGTGACATAGCAATATGGCTGTAAGATTAATTTTTCTATATTATCACACATTCTCGAAAAATCGCGGATCATTCTAGCATCATGTTCGATGCCTTAGAAGCAATGCGGGCGAGGAAACACCCGGTAAAAGTCAAACTAAATGTATATCTTTATATTAACATGTATTTTTTTGGAGATGGGTTATTTACCTACCATACGAAATTCCGTCTAACTATTGACCTCGGAAACAATACGGCTATGTGCACGGCAACATGGTTCACTGTAAAGCAGTTCTTTATTGTGACAGAGCCTACCCCAAAAAACGCTAGCCGAGTGGAACACATTTAACCCCTGTGGAAGAAAATAGAGCTTGGGTTGAATTTGCCATGTTGTAGGCTCATGAGAGAAAAAAAATGATGCAAAAAGAGAGTATGATGTATGGAGGAAAATCGTATGGAGAAGTTAAATCACGGCAATAATAAACTTTTCTACGCTTCAGTGGGGATGGAAAGCGAGACTAAGAAATAAGGAAATCAAGTAAAAGATTAAAAAGAGCTGGTCAGTACTGTTCATAGCATAGAATGGCGCCTAACTGCCCGTGTTAAGCGTCTTTCATGAAGTCTTTTTGTTCTGAGAAACTGCAAGAGCATATTCGCAAATTTCTCTGCTACGACGGCTTGAAAGAAGTACCTTGTCAAGGCCAATCTTGAGCATTGCCCACATGCCCACTCTTTCAGTTCTTCGACATGGTTTGCTCGGTTAGGCTAAGGGTCATGCTGTAAAGAAGCGGCCTGCACATTATTCTTCTTCTTGTAGCCCTTCACTTGTGATTCATGCTCACTGTGGGGGATCGACGAATAATTGAGTGGTCTTATGAAGTATTATTCGATTTTAGAGTAATGGCTGACAACTGCCCAGCCTGTTTCTTTTTATTCCCTATTCGCACCTAGAAAATGGATTCGAGGCGTGGTATGCAATCTAATAACAATTTATTATTTATCATTCTGATTGTTTACAGGACTGTTCGAATCATTGCTTGAGAAGATGGCACTTGCACAGCCTCAGTTCGTCGTTACAGCTCGGAAGCATTCAATGATGATGCAACATTTATTTCTGAAAATAAAAAAAAAGTGAAAATTCGATAACGTGGAAGAATACGACCGTATCGGCTTTGGGTTCGGACTAGCCGTCACTAAGTCTCTCATATGTCCAATTCATTCACGCATTCTAAGTTCAAGCGTGAAATGGCCATCGATTATCTCACGTGACACTGCGCGCGCATTAATAAATAACGCCCAAACTGGCCCCCGTGCCTCGAGAAACGTCGATGATCGGCCTTCAACAGAACAAAACATATTGTGAGCGTAGCCTCGCCACTCATCAGCGTGTGCTTATGCCATGTAATCTCTTGTGTAGTACTACTGTGTGGCATACTAAAGTGTCCACTTCTTAATACTGTGTGCCACACGTGCTGCTGCTGATGATGATTCCCGGAACAATGGTACAACCCACCACGAGGGATGGGCCACGAGGTGTGCGGCAGTAAAATTTATGAAACAAAAATAAAGAAATAATAAAAAGAAGAAAAAGAGAGGAAAAAAAGGAGGGTAAAAAAATCAGACGCATAGCCGTGTGGTAGAACATCCGCTTGCCATACGTGAAAATTGTGTAGAATCGTGCTTCCTCTTCCTCTTTCTCCTCCGCTGTCGTTCTTTCGTATAGACTATTCTACATGAAAAACACGGGGACCACCGCCTTGTGGACTGTTAGCCACATTCAACCATGTGTTGTGGGAATGTGAAGCCATCGGCCCCGCCCTCATCGAGGACAGGTGGGCTGCGCTCTTACGCAGCCTGGAACTTAAGGATCAAACCCTGGCCGTCCAGAGTGCCCGTGAACGGGCCGCCAAGCTCGGCTTGACGGTCCCAACGTGGGATTAGCCGGGTGGCGTGGGGTCTGCCCTGCGTCTTCTCAGGACAAAAATAAAGTTTTAATCAATCAATCACCACCGCCTTCGGACTGCTACGCGAATGTTGTTTAACGGCGAAACTGTTCTTGGTCGAGCATTTGATGTCTGAGATCCGTGGTAACGCTTTTGGGCATCATAAACGAGCGTGTGCCACATAAAATAGGCAAATCCCTCTGCACGAAACTTCCACTAAAAAAAAAAATAAGAGAGAAACAGCACAACAGCGGGCGTGCACGTTACCATGGTCTCACTGCTGTCACGTGATACACTTTGGTTGGAAGAGGCTATGTGATACTGCGACCTCAAACCTTAGCAAAGAGTGTTTGATGAAGAGCAGTGACACAGTATATCGCAGTGTTTTAAGCGATGGCTTCGTTTTAAACCTGTGTATGATAGCGACATGCCCTAGATGCATTAAAACTATACTTGCACCTCAAAGAATAGCTAGCAGTGTTTAATAAACAGTAGTCATGCATCATATATGAAAGAGTTTGAAAACATCAAATGCGTTTGCCTCACAAAGGCGATGCCACCAGCGTCGCTATTTCTTCAGTGTCCACGAAGTGGAGCTGACCGATTTCTGTTTTTTTTATATGGAGACGTGACTTGATAAAGTCATGAAACTTCAAATGCACCAATACATCGTTTTTCATGTGTATGCGTAGTCCATAGGTTAACAGATCAATATGGCAGCACTGAGACAGATCTGTAAAGTTGTCCATGGTGTAGCAAACTATCATTATTGCAAGTAATTCTTTATAATGTCTCTTTTTTGTGCCACCCACCGCTTCAGAAGGCTTCGCCTAAGTCACAGTATATTGGTTGGTCACTGTTGGAGAACTATAACGCAAGCGCCAGGCTTTCCTTTCCACGTTTTCTTTCGGCGAAACTCTTTCGAAGCGTCGCCGAACTCGCTTTGTGCTTTTTCGTGTAGGCGGGAGCACCGTGCAAGTGGTGGCCGCGATAAACAGGGAATGGAGGACGACCTCGTCGACGCGTCGTACAAGTCCGTCGTCGCCAGCAGTGACGAAGTGGTTTCGCGAGGACAGCTTCGCCAAGCGCCCGTCTCCAAGGGTGGCGAAAAGGAAGTAGTGGGGAGGAGGGAGGCACGTCTAACGAGTGTCGCAAGACTGATTGCCGAAAACGGCCGCAGCAGCCGTGCCCGGCGCGAAATGGCGGAGAACCGATAACCATTCCGACGCACGCGCTGTGCGAAATAAGGTGCACTAAGCACGAACGACGCGCAAAAGGGCATAAATGTATAAATAAAGAAGACTTACGGGGGCAAGCCATAATAATACGCCGCTATGCTTTTAGGATACAGGAAAGAAAAATGATTCGTTGCAGGCACAGTTTCTTATAACGTCTCGCAGTCCGTAGACCGCTTCTTTCTTTATTTCTTTTCATCCTCTTCCGTAATTTGCTTTTGCTTCGCCTCTCGTTTATGGGAAATTTCGGTGTCCAATATGGTCCCTCGGACGATGGTTTAATATTCTCACCTCCGTCCTCTGAGGCGTTATAGAAGGGCGCTACATTACGGGCCTTCCTTGATAAAGTTTTCTTAATATGTTGAATGATGTCTTCCTGATAAAATTTTCTTAATATGTTAAATGATGTCTTCTGTGCTTCTTTAGTGTATTTCAGTCAGAGTAAGGTTAAGGAGTTTCTGAACAAAAAAGAAATACCTAATATGTTCATTATTGTAGTAATAACGCTTCTCTCCTATTCTCAGCTTTCAGTACGTATAAATTGTTTTGCTGCCTATAACGAAGCAAAACGGACCATAGCGTAACTGAAGCGCGCTTTCTGGCATATTCTCAAAGTATTTCGTTAACGATTGAGGTACCAGTTTCACAGAAATTATCCGACCGTCAACGCCGCTGGTGTCGCCGTTGTCATGCTGTCCTCCTATATCAAAGACACATGCACGGATCACATGTGGGATCTTCGTCTCCTCAAGGACATGTTGTTTATTTGGTTGCGAATACGAACTACCCGGGCTCTATCAAATGTTTTTCTTGGGTATCACACTGTATAGGCCAGTAAATTTGTTGTTCGCTTTCAACTTCGAGCCATAATAATGGCTCGCCTTGTTTTTACGAGGCCTCTGTTCCTGCTTCGCAGCCAAGCCGTGGCACATTATTAAGGTACCGTGCGGTATGGTATGGCACCATGCGAGAAGCTGAAGAGCCTAACGCGGCTATTCATCTTCTAACGCAATAGAGCTAAACTTTCAGCTTTTGTTAGGCAGTACTGAGTGGATCGTTGCACGGGTGCGCTTGCATAATTTGGTGGGAATCAGTCAGACAACACTCCGTGTTGTTTTCTTCATAGCTTTATTCCTCTGTGTTTGGGCTGAGTTCGCGCTGCAAGTAAGTGCCCTAGTGATCTACTAACAAGGCCACTTTGCGACTTTGGTTGACTCCAATTGTAATGTTCAGTTTAAGAAAAATGCGCAAGGCCAGTCACCTTCTCGAGTGGAAGAGTGTGATTTCGACTACCTCTTGAGTGAGCAGTGTCACAGACTGCGTCAAATGACAAAGGGCATAAGGAAAAGTTCCTCCGCGTCAAGGTTGTTACAGAAAAGAGTAGACTGATATTTTATGTGCGACGTAGATTATTCCGAAATAAGCATTCATGCACGTCGTCCTCGAGGTCGCTACGACAGAAGTTTCCGCTATTAGCATTCGACTGCTTTTCCAAATTCACCGAGTGTAGAAACTGGGCGTGCGCAATGCCAGTCGTTCTTTCCTACGCGAAGAGGTAATAATGTTGCACATTGAATTCGTTTGCTGGTATGGTTGCAAACAGAATACAGTCCAGCCCAGGTTATTCGCCGCTACTGACTTAGCTTCGACTCAGCTTCACCAGCGTCTAATATGAAGCGCCTTTTATTTTTCACCGTCCGCAGAGCGAAACCATTTCGCACTCTCCATCCAATGGTGTCGGGTGAACTCTACTGGTGCACGGAGCACTTTGCCACTCCAAGTTGACCTCCGGTCAGAGCCACATCCAATAATGTGATTTTTTTTGGAGTGAAACTGCTTTCGCATTCAGAATTCAGCACTTTATCCTTCAAATGAAGCTCCCGTGTTGTCGAAGTTTACTCATTCATTCGTGAGCTGCAAGCGTTAAGAGTAGGTCGTTGACTCATGAACGAAATGCAAATAAACGTGCGGTGAATGTGTATCTACGCAGTTAGTTTCTTCCCCTGCCAATTTCGGTCGCGCGAATGGCACCGTGTATTCAAGTGCAATGACGTGCCGTAGTGCACAAGTCGTTCGCACTATTGCTGTCTGAGTGAATGAGTTCGGGAGCATACCGTTGATGTCTGCAACTGTGTGTCGGCTTAATCACGGCATTCGCTTACTTGATAGTGAGTCCATAAGCAGCTATCGAAGAATGCGTTATCCTGTGAAATAGTACAGAATGATCAACTCGAGAAACTCAGAGATATTCAGCGATCCTGAAGACATGACGAGTCTCATAGTGAAATAAATAAATAAATGATAAATAAATAAATAAATAAATAAATAAATAAATAAATAAATAAATTCGTTAGAAAAGATGGGACATGAATACTGCATGGTTGAAAACCCAACCTCTGTTGCAAACAGGATCTTGAGCCTTTGGCTGAGGGTCCTTCTTATATTTTTATATTGAAGCTGTATAAGTAACCAGAAAATCATTTCTGGACAGAGGGTTAATTCCTGATTCTTCCCACTTTGCCCCGAAAAGTCTACGGTACTAACTTTGCAATTTATTCATTATTCATTATGTTCAGTTAAAACTTGCTTATCTGTTGTGGGGCTCTATTTATAATAACTTAGGACTGCCAAGTAGGGACATGCGTGATGCAGACCTGAACAAATAGAGCAACGCAGTGAGCTGCTAGCGATTGAATTTTCAGAAGTGACAACGAAGCGCGAGCTAATACAGCGGCGGCCGCCTTCGTGTTACTAAAGATGTTTGCCAGTGAATGAATGAATGAATGAATGAATGAATGGCAAGAACAGATAAGGTACGAAAGAAGCCGTTCAATTCCGTCGTCTGACTTAGTGTTGTGTGTGTGTGTGTGGGGGGGGGGGGATCACTCTACTACGGGCTGCAGCTGACACCGCCGAATTGAACTCCCATATACACTTCACGGGCGGTGACAGGCAGGAGAGGCGCCTCCAATACGTCGACAGCGTTTCCTGGCGTGCGGACGCCAATCGCGTCCCACGACACGGGCAATCGGTTCGCTTCGCTCCCATCAACGGTACTGCTGAAAATTTGAACAGTTTGCCGAGTCGGACGGAGTCAATTTGGGAAAGATGCAAGCCGGGCGGCTGCGACAGTCAGGGCGCCGAGAGAGCAACGAATGGGAATCGATTTTTTCCGAGCTGGGTAGCGAGAAGACTCGCGAGAACGTGGAGAACTTGTGTGCAAGTACGAGCGAGGGAATGAGAACCAGAAGGAGATGCTAAAAATGATGCGACACCGCGCTGCGCAATTCGCCTGCGATATGGAGTAAAGGAATGCGAGTAATAGGATCAGCGCAGGCGATGGAGTGTGAATTATTTTCTGGAACACTTCTTCAGCCAGTGAAGCAGGGTGTTAAGCGTGGTTGTGCTATCGGAAGGTGCTCCGATATGCCGACCTAACCATTAATTGCTAACAGAATGAAATGGGCTGGTTGCTGGATATTCGGGATTGATATTGCGCTTAGTGTTACGCTGCCGGAGCGAAGAACACTCTTAATGTTGCTGTTATTTTTGTTGACTCTATTTTTGTTCCGTGACTGTGACAGTAATAGTCACAGTTATAGTCACAATAAAACACAATAGCCACGTTTTCACCAGTTAGACAAAGAGATGACGTCTTGGAATGAGACATATTGACGCGTGTGTACTGGTGGACCAAAACGACGATAAGGGGATTTGGCGGACACCAGGTAGTGGAGCTCCACTCGGTCGACTGCCAGCGCTGGAAGTCACCGCCGATTAAACCAGCTGACCTCCTTCAGCCCGTGCAGGTCCCAAGAACACCATTCGACCAGATTGGCATGGATATTTTGGGCCCACTTTCTACTTCTACTGCTGGGAACCGCTGGGTTATTGTCGCGACTGATTACCTTACCCGTTATGCTGAAACAAAGGCTATCCAGAAAGGTACAGCAGCGGAGGTGGCACGATTTTTCATCGAGAACGTTGTCCTGCGGCATGGTGCACCAAGCGTCGTAATCACAGACAGAGGAACCGCATTTACGGCAGCTCTTTTGGAACAAGTCCTCATGCTGAGTGGAACAACCCATCGTAAGACCACCGCCTACCACCCGCAGACGAACGGGCTTACAGAGTGTCTGAACAAAACAATTGAAGACATGCTTTCAATGTACGTAGACGCCGAACACAAAAATTGGGACGAAATCTTGCCATATATCACGTTTGCATACAAGACTGCCAAGCAAGAAACAACCCGGATGACCCCGTTCAGCCTAATTCACGGAAGGGAAGTACGAACCATGTTAGATGCGATGCTAGCGCACGAATGCGACGACATCGAACCAGACGCCGAGATGTTTACAGAACGAGCGGAAGAAGCAAGGCAACTATCACGCCTGTGAATCCAGCAACGACAAGAGTACGACGCGAGCCGCTACAATTCTCGCCGCAGAACAGTCGTTTACCAGACCGGCGACAGAGTATGGGTTTGGACGCCCATACGGAAACGAGGACTCCCTGAAAAGCTCCTAAGGAGATACTTTGGGCCATATCTAGTACTGCGACGACTGAGTGATGTTACTTACGAGGTCGTCCCCGACAGTTCATGTAGTACGAGGCTTCGCCAGCACCGTCCTGAACTAGTTCACGTTGTGCGCATGAAGCCTTATGAAACGTAGTGACTGCGCAAGACACTTCTTAAAGAACAGACAAAAAAATACTGCACTACTGCTTTAGCATCGGGGCGATGCTCATTAAGAGGGCGGCAAATGACGCGTGTGTACTGGTGGACCAAAACGACGATAAAGGGATTTGTTGGACGCCAGGTAGTGGAGCTCTGGCTGATCGAAGATAAAGAAGGCGATCTTGCTGTTTGGCTGCTCAGAGTCGCTGTGTCAACGTTTATCTGCCTTTAGTTCGCGCTGTACCGTGACAATATTGTCACTGTGGCATGCCTCGTAACCATATCGTCATTTTTGAACGTAAAGCCTCAGGCATCACTTTATTAATCTTGTTCGTAATAAACAGACTTGGTGTTGTTTAACAATGCTGACTGCAAATGGCAAGGAAAGCACTTGAAAATGAAAAAAGCTTTGCGTATTCGGCCCCTGTTCTACAGAGTCGACCAGAACCGAACACTTCACGCGAATGCGACCGCGGTTGAACCGAGGAACGTTGCAATCCGGAATGCGCATTTGCACGCTTCGCGCGTGCCATGCCGGGAAACTGGAAGCGAGAGGCGCGGCTAGGGAGAATTCGTATGAAAGCGAGAGGCGCGGCTAGGGAGAATTCGTATGAAAGCGAGAGGTGCGGCTAGGGAGAATTTGTATGAAAGCGAGAGGCGCGGCTAAGGAGAATTCGCACCAAGATTGCAATGCTTCCCGCACGCTCTGTCCACATCGCTCGCTCGGCCGTTTCGCGGTATAGCTGGCGGTCAGGTCAGCGCTCTTCATAGAGGCAGAGTAAGAGGGCTTTGAGGCGAGTGTTTATTTGACTTCTGCCGACCCACGCGGGCTAACCGCGATCCCACTCGAATTATATGGTCCCTCCATTGCGTGGCGTGTATGCCGATTTTCACCATATACAGCGTCGCCATTAAGTTACTTCGTCAGGACACTCTAGCACGGCAATCCTTCTGACAACGGTGGTGTACTGTATCGATTTTCGCAAGTTTGAGCTTGTTCTGGATTCGCTACAGTTTATTCTTTGTCCACGTGGTGTAATGGTGGCGTCTAACCACCTCGACGCTCACTTGTGAGTGTAGTGTTACATTCTATTCAGTGTAGAAGCTTGGGCTTGGTGAGGAAACACAGGCGGGAATACAACGCAAGAGAATACGGTAACGAAGGGCAACGCATTCACATAGCTGCTACAGTCAAGAGCACCGAGAGAGCAGCGCTGTGCGTGCGTCGAACTGTCTGCATTTTGTTTCCCGCCGTGTTCTCTGAGCAATTCAGTGTGCAATAATGTTGTAGCGTGAGTTTGTGTTTGAAACATAAGTTTAGTTTGCGTACGGGTTGATTTCTTGTATTGTGTAATCACAGAGTAGCCAAGAATTGTCAATGCGTAGTCTAATGTACTGTCATGTAAATGAAATGATGAACACATATGACCAGATCAACTACCTAGATAAATAGCATGGCTCCCCCTTGCGCCTAGTCGATGGTGGTGGTAAACGCCCGGATGGCCGCTCCGCACGTTGCTTTAATCTGCTTTCTGCTTTATTTTACCACAATAGTGTTCTATGCCAGGGTTCAGGAATACTTCAGCGACGTATTTACGTCACAGAAATGAAGCCGAAAAAACGTTGGTGATCAGAAACCATAGAAAAAAAAAGAGCCGTCAACGGGCATCGACTCACCGACTTTTCGGTCCACTGCAACATATTCGGAGCACGCTACCACTGCGCCACGGCCACATTTTTTTTTCTTCACAGAGTCCAGCGGCTTTACAAACTCGCCTTTTATATCTCACAGTTTCCTCTCACGGTGCTCTTGGTCAGCAGGGTAGTGCTTCCCTCTTGTAGCGGTAAACTAAAGTAATTCGTCATTACTGCGGCCTCCGTGATTATCACCTGCAACGCGTGTTGCTGCGTGTCCTTCCAATTTTGCGCGTTTTCAGTGTAAGGGAAATTTCGCGAACGCCCTAGCAGGACCATGGTTCAGGCGTTGGTCTGGCTCATAGAATCCATAGAAATAAAAAAAAATGCTTTTGGACGCCCGCCTCAATTACCCTGCTTTGATATTGCGTTCCTCGCTTATTATCACCCTGAGAAAAAAACGGGGCCGGACTACTGGGGTGCGTGACCAGCTTAGCTGTTTTCTCTGGTTTGGCCGTGGTGTTCAGTCACACTTTAACAAGCGGTGGAATGGCGACAGTAGCCGAAGATCTGCGTGCAATATCCGACGGTCTCATGGCAATCACGCCTCTTATTACGCTATCGCCATTGACATCTAAAGCTAACACAAGGGTTTGTTTAATCAATGCTTCCTAGAAAAAAACTTTTTCTAGAAGGCGTTGATTTTTAATCATTGACCATGGACGTCAGTCACCGAGATGAAGATGTACGACCTGACGTAAACGTCGGCACATTGACGTTGAACGGCGTTATAGCTGCCAAACACCAATACACACTGTGAAGACCCTCCTATATTAATGTACTGGTAACGTTCATTATCTCTACAAGAGCATGTTTTGCCTTCGTGTTATACCGATTCCTATATGACGAAGGGATCAACTACGTTTTCTTTAGCGCGCTACTCCCGTGGTCTAGACAATAAAAAAAAAAACTTCCATGGTCTAGATGTTATGGTGCTTGACTTGTGACTAGAAGGTCACGTGATCAAATTGCAGCCACGGCGGCTTTATTTATTTATTATTTCTTTGATGTAGGCTAAGATACGCAGGTTCGTGCACTTACATTTAGGTGCAGGTAAAAAAAAAATACCCCGGGAGGTCAAAATTGCTGGAGCCCTGCATTGTGGCTTCCCTAATGATCATATCGTAGTTTTGGGACGTTAAAGCCAAACAATCCCTTACTTCTCGCTTCTTTTTTTTATAGGCTGTAAATGAAAGTGCCACTCACATTCTTCTACCCTTCTCACCATTTTCTTCGCTGGAGACGGCATACATCTCGAATGGGCCTATATAAGGGTATAGCCGTGACGCTGCACTACCGCTACACTTGTGTTTGTTAGCTGGTTATCTCTGCTTGAATTTACTTCACCAAATATGCTGCCAGAAACAGACGAAATAGACACACCCACAGGCACACCGCTCTTCTAGTTAAGCGAATAGTCTTCTCAGAACGTTCGGGCTTTTTCTGATATTCTAATTCAGTTCATTTATTTCTCATTCATATGGTATTTTTGTGCAAATAATTGTTGGCAATCATCGTCAGCTCTTTCTCCACAGTCTTGGAGTTCGATCGCCGAACTACTCTACCGTTCCAGAAGGTGTGGTGATAAAAATGGCGCTGCACTCTTCGAGAAATGATCGAGCAAATGTTACAGGAAGGGCCGATAAGAAGATGTGGGCGAGGGTGTCCGGCGTGCCGAGTCTCCGAAGGATGAGCCGCCGAGAGAACGGACAGTGCCGCACCACGCGGCGTGCACGCAGCGGATCAGGCTCGCGGAACACGACGAAATCGGCACAAAGGGCTTCCAAGCGCGATGCGGTGGGCCGGCTTGGCCGCCGATCGATGGCAGCGCTGCTTTCTGTGCGCCACAAAACACGCGAGCCTGAGAATGCTGGAGCTCAGCGTCTGCGTCAACGAACCGCGTTGTTCTTCGTCCAGAACCGAGTGGGTAGCTCACCTTTCGAAGGGAAAACGCTTGAGAGACGACGAAGGGAAACGGCCGCGGGTCTAGAAGTCCTTGTGGGAAATCGCCGCGTCATCATCGTTAAGCGATCGCTCTGCGCCATGGCGTTACGGCAAAGGTATTAAGAGAGAGCGGGAGTCCCATCAACAGACAGTTGTAAATAATCACGAAGAAATGAGCCATGTGACGCTACACGTGGTCTTCTCGCTGTTATATTTCAAACCCCTTCCCACTTTCACGCGGTTGCAAACCGGTCTAGAATAGACTAACCTCGCTATCTTTCCGTCAGTTTCTGCAACTTCCGCCTCTTACAAGCACCAAGCGTATATATAGTTACTACCTCTTATACACTGTCAACTAAACTGGAATCTAGAGTTAATAGATAAGAAGACAAAAGCAACAGCGTTCTTTTTCGAGAATTGGAATTGAATGGGCGTGTAAAGATTTTTTTTTATCTAACCTCGCGGAAAAAAGCTTAACTCTGTTGGTTACTTTCATCGGGTCTTTGCATTCACGCGCGTGGCTTGTGATTGGGGTTACGTATACGTACCCTTATTCGTAAATGCATGTCACTCGCTCATGTGTTTTACACTCCGCGGTTTTTATTTGACTGATGTAACTAAAAGGGAATGATTATTTGCGCCATTACTGTCCTCTGCAATGATCATTCTGCATGTTTTTTTCACGAGCTTGCTGGGAAGCGCATCAAAAATGGAAATTTTGTTATCAGTTTGCTGGGAAAATACCACACTTAATTTGAAGAAGTTGTGTATGTGACAAGACGAATTAAAGAAAAAAAACATCTGTTTAAAGCTGGGATATCCGCTATCAAGAAATGCCGCGAACACTCGCAGCCGAGACAAGCCAAGCCTGGGAGCGGACAAGTAAGCAAACTATTGAGATGCTCGACCGAGGAAGCACAGGCAAACAAGACCACCGTGCGGATCCATAGCTGAACGGAACTCGAACGGTGTGCTGCCTCTGCGCCAAGAGATCGAGTGGCCGGGAGACAGGAAGTAAAGAAGGAAGCAACGGGGGGGAGGGATACGGAAAAGGGGAAAGGGGAGAAGCGAAGGAGTAGCGCCACCCTTTCTTCGCCCCCCTTCGTCCGGTCACAAAAAGAAAAATAACGACAGAAAAACGCACCCACCATCGCCCCCATACTGTGCGTGCGGCATCGATCTCGGATATATCGACAACGTCACTGGCAAAGTGCGTTCGAGACGCATAGTCTCCCGCGTTGAGCCTACCGAGCGAGAATCACGAAGCCACGAAGGGATGTGCGTGGCTCGCACTGTGGGCGTTCACCGCAGACCCCGTGGGCATGAGAGACCCCGTCTCCGCAACACAGTGTCGCTGGACGACTCGGAGCCGTCACGTCACGCAAGTGGGCAGACGCAACGCCCCTCATAACATCCGATGGGTGCGGAGGCCATCACGTGATGCCATTTACACCTTCGCCACACCTGTCCCGCACGCCACCATTGTCATACTGAGAATAGACATTCAACATTTCAATATGCTGGTCATCAAAAAAAAGAAAGAAAATAGCGGCAGGAACGGGATGATGGATGCTTGCGATGAAAAAAATAAAAACTGGCCCAGTATCGGCACGTTACATTGCAAATGTCGTTGAAAGACGATTGTCTTGCGTCTGGGGAGAGGGAGCAAAAAGCTTATTTGATGTTCTGAGTGAGCAAATGGGTGAATGGTATTCAGGAGGCACTGCGTTAGAGTGCCTCGAGCGTGCAGCGGAGGCGAACGAGCGCATCAAGTCACGTGACACATGAGCGCTATCTGGCAGTTATCTTGGAAAACGAAGCGTGCGGCGTGTGCGCCTCTCTCAGAGGCGATAAGGTGTATAACGCAAGGCGATGGGTAGGTGCCACCATCATGTCGTCTTAGCAAAGCGTTGGAAACACGTGCCTTTTTGTGCAAGCGTTGCATTGTCAGCGCAGCGCGATAAACGCT